>NC_088360.1:110788073-110790573 GCF_034508935.2 Berghia stephanieae
GGATTCATTCACTATGGATACAGTGTGTAATAACGTTGTTTCTGTGATATGCTCACTATACTACCCAAAATGATGTGCTTCTCCGAGTAGAATTTCTTTTTTTCCACCCCTAAATATAATAAGAATAATTGGGTTGACATAATACAAATATGATTGACATATTTTCTATTTCAAATAAAAATCTTATAAAACCTTTTCTGTAAAAAAAAAAAAAAAAGAAAAAAAAAAGAAAAGAAAAACAACAACAAACGATTTTTTAATAACCAACTGTGTATCTTAAGTGGTATAAAACGTTCGATTTTCTACTGGTGATCGATTTGAAGATTTAATTGAAAATAATTATGCTATGGTATAAAAAATGTGTCAGCTTATATTTCGGCTTAATCATCATCAGCATCGCTATCACCATCATCATCATCATCATCATCATCATCATCATCATCATCATCATCATCATCATCATCATCATCATCAACATCATCATCATCATCATCATCAACATCATCATCGTCATCATCATCATCACCACCATCATCATCATCATCATAATCATTATTTGCTTCATGACAATTATCATAATTTGATACGATATCCACTTTTTAAAGAATGTTTGTGCAGATTTAGATATTCTCGCATCCCCATTGAATTTACGTCCAGAGACCAACATTTGCGGTTATTGCTTTACAATAACTTTTTCATTTGATCTAATTTTTAACAAACATTTTCTTTCTTTTCCCTCAGAATGACAATGACCTCTAATATCTGTAAGGAAATAAGTCTACAGACAATACCAGCCAACTGGCAAACTGCATAATAAGAATATAGTACAGCGTCTTTCATATCCTGGTAAAATACTCTTGGACATACATCCAACACCTATATATTTCTGATTCATCTACCTGGGACTAATTACCTTAAAGAGGAAAATAATTCAAATTTCTATTTATAAGTTTCAAACAAGATGTGTTAGTTTTGTCAATACCCAGGTTTAGAACTTTTATATATTCCATGCCGAATAAAAGAGTAATCATTTTAATTCGTAGAAGTGAACTGGAATAATTGGATCCACCACCTAATTTTAATTGTGTAAATTAATATGCATCGATAAATCGGATTATTCAAAGAACGTAGTTCTTTAACAAGAGCACACCATGAGTATTTGGACTTGACCTTTATCAAGACACGAAAGCGTAATTCTGTGGTTATGGTGTCCTAGTAGAAAACGTCAAAGAGACCCACCATCGACAGCATCGTCGTCCAGTAAGGACCAGGCCCATGTTGACGGGCACCACCCCGTGGGGAGTGTGGACAGTCATCATGGAGCGGATGTACGAACTGGAACCCAGAATACAAGACTTTTTGGAGGGGTTTCCCTGTCCTCCGCCGTGGAAAGAGGAGCTGCTCTTCCGGTAAGTGGCTTTTTTTCTCAATTTTGAATGAATCAGATGCTTTTGTGTTTGTTTCTTCTTTGCTACCTCTCTCGTTTCATTTGAATAATGTTATCTATAATGTATAATGTTACAAGGTCTCTCTAATAAGCAATAACCACCCGTGTCTCTTGGAAATAGGACGCTTACATTACATTACATAAATTTATAAATAATACATACCATCAATTCATACAGGGTATTCCCTCTAGAAATCCTTTTAAAAAGCATTGTTGCAATGGTGTCTTCAGCTACAATATGATGAAATAAAAATAATCTGACGGAGTGATTTAGTTAAAGCATTATTTTATTTTAGTGACAATCATAAGAACCCTTTTAAATATTTCACAATCCCGCTGATTTGGTCACGTCTATTTTCCCCATTTAAATAACATTTAATATTCACAACTCCCTAAGAAAGAAATAGTACCATACATCTTCCGCAAATGTCACAAAATGTTTGTAAAGACCAGACGGATAAAGCAATCGTGAAGTTAACTTCGTGGTCCGAGCTTGATAACTATGCTGAATACGAAAAACAATGACACATACCATTATCATTAAGGGTATACAAAACAAATGGACGTGTTATATGGCACTTCTCCCTTTGGCATTATTTGAAGGAATATAGATGATCCACGATGTCAAAGTCTGAATAAGTAGGAATCGCCCATGTTATTCAATCGATCAAATTGGAAGATACTAATCTTGACATAAGGTGAAAAAAAATTATGTGCTTGAATATTGAATCCGGGTCACCCTAAACTGCAGCATAATATATGTGTTTTATTGACTGTGTCTTGACCCCATTGGTGATGTAGATTGGCATAACTTTATATGTTGGTATCTCAGGATCTCGTCTCCGGATCTGTCCAACAGGCTCCACCTGGCTTTAAATATTTGAAGATAGATCGGTGTTTCGTCAGTGCTTTGTTTGTTATTTTTGTAGGTTATCCAATTCCCAGAATTGATCTAAATTGTTCACGATGGAAGGTACCCGGTTGATCTTCGACTGATTTTGTCATTCCTCATTTTGCACAGTTGTAGAAGAGAATTGATTTGACTAGTGTGTT
>NC_088360.1:110795573-110798073 GCF_034508935.2 Berghia stephanieae
TCTCTCTCTCTTTATATATATATATAATATATATATATATATATATATATATATATATATACATACATATATATAATCTCACTCACACACAATCTTACTCAATTACTCTACTCCTTCCATTTTCCAATCATCTCCCCTTCCATACCCCCCCCCCCCCCCACACACACACACAGACACACACGTACACAGACACAGACACACACACTCACACACATACACACACACACACACACACACACACACAGCTCTGAAACATCCAATAACAAATCAATAATTGTTTTACTCAAAGTTGTCACAGAGTTGCACTGTAGCATTAATTACACAAATAAAAGTTATATTATTTTTCGTCCGAGCTCCTGCCATGAGATAGACAGTGTCAGTGTCGGAATCGGCAATTCCCGCTGAGGGGACATAATATTAGTGGTTGTGTCAAACAGAGGAAGTTCTGGGCATTATGTTTCTGGAATTCAGATCATTAAACCGTTACATTGCTGCTCTCTCTCTCTCTCTCTCTCTCTCTCTCTCTCTCTCCCCTCTCTCCTCTCTCTCTCTTCTCTTTTCTTCTTCTCTTCTCTCTCTCTCTCTCTCTCTCTGTTTCTGTCTCCTTCACTCTCTCTATCTATCTATCTATTTATCTATCTATCTAATTATCGATCTATCCATCGATCTATCCATCGATTTATCAATCTACCCCCCATTCACTCCCTATATCATCATATATATACATAATATATAAATACTCTATATATAAATCGTGTCCAGAGAATAGGTTCTAAAAACCTTTAAAATGCTCTGTGTAACTTTCATGCATAGATCTAATTTATCAATTATATAAACAACATTCAATGCATAAATGAGTGTCATAGTCAATATTCGTAGTTTAATTTACTCTATTTACATTCATTTGGCATGCCCAACTTTGTAACTTCAAGAGTTTCAAATAATTGACATACAAAATGCAATAATATCCAATGTCATGTTACATTATTCATCAAAATCAAATATTATGTTGGTAAGCTCTTTGTCAATGGCATTCTTAAAGATATTTATTGAATTATAATTTTTTGTTTCAATCTTAAGATTATTCCAAAATGTCATAGTCCTTTGAATTAGATTATTTTTCCTTAAAGACGAATTACATCTTTCAACAAATATTTTAAACTTATCCCCCCTTGTGTTTGTAATCCATATTGTATGAACCATGCACGAATCTATATTATATTATATGAATAAGATCACCTCTTATTCTACGATATTTTAGTGAAGGCAAATTTTATACTTTAATATTTCTAAATAAGATAGATGTCGAATGTTAGGCAAAAGTCTGGTGGTATTTGCATATTCATGCATACATAATGCAGTGTCTATCGTAATCCTATGATATATACCTATAGATAATCATAATAAAAATTATAGTGATACAGTTTGATGGAACCGTCTTGATGCAAATTTGTAAAAAAAAAATGTTTAAAAAACATAACAAAAAAACACAAAAATGTATTTATTTATTTATTTGGCACAAGGAGTATTTGAACAGAAAACTGTCTTTTTTAAATGTTGCTTTTATTTGTAGTTTTCCAACATTGTTTGTGCTTTCTGCATACCCCCATTTACAATAGACTTAATTGAAAGGAACATAACCACTCCCCTTGACCTGATTCGGACTGTCTGACTAAACAGTCAATGGCACTTACCTGGATCAATTGGATTTGTGATAGATTTTATGGTTTTCTATGACACTCATGCGCAAATTTGAGCAGTTATTATCAACCGAGTTAACTACAAAGATGGTATGCGTTAATGTAAAATACTCACCTATTTTCCCACTTGATCAATCGTATTATGACACATGTCTATGTCTAAACTTTAAAAGAAGACACTTAGTTTGTGAGAATTCAGTGATAAATCTGTCAAACAGATGGGTCTAGAAACAAAAACAAAGATCAGAGAGACGTAGACTTCATTCATTTTATTAGTTTGTAAACAACTATGTTTGTCCGAGCGAGTTTGGTGGTGTGTCACAAATCCCGTGTTTTGATTGGTCAAAAACAAATTGGTTAATTCTGATGAAACCACACTATACAGACAAAGTCGATTATTATCGTGATTGTAATGCACTAGAAGCACAGAATTATTAGTCAATAATGATGAGTTATGACCAACGTCTACTTATTTGAAGGTCTGATAAAAAAAAACGTTCCAAAAAATCAGCCTGCCTTGATTGTCTGTCAATTTTGGAGATATTTTTTCATGTTGTATAGTTCTTTCTGCATTGTCTGGCACTGTTTCATACATAAATTTTCATGTTTCTAGCATACACAACTGCCAGCTTCATACTTTGTCATTCAAGATCAGAATTCAGTTAGATATACCGTCAATTCTGCCAGCGTGCCAGAAGTTTGTACTAAAATACATCATGTTTACTGATCCATGATTTATAAAAACTTCTGGTGCTCCGTCTATCTTATTGTGTACACAGCATTTTGATGTTAACAATAAT
>NC_088360.1:110803073-110808073 GCF_034508935.2 Berghia stephanieae
TTTTAGATAACTGATTTTAGAAATTTACAAGAAATTATCAGCTGTCACCATTGCCCGATAGATCACTTGTTAGAGCTCTCTACTTATAATCAAGAGAACAGATCTCGATCACTGGTTGCGTCAAAGTCTCTCTGACTTCCCTGTCCACCCAGTTGTAACTGGGTAGAAAGAAGAAAAACAAATTGATACTAAGACGCTAGAAGCTGTGGTGGACTGTAAAAAGTGATAAACAAAAATGAATATAACAGCTTCAAAAAAGATCAAAATTCCAAACACGGAACGTTTCGGACTCAAAATCCCTCTTCAGTCAACAACAAAAATTAAATGTATTTACTTTTTCATTGTTTTGTTGTTGTTGTTGTTGTTGTTGTTGTTGTTGTTGTTGTTGTTGTTGTTGACTGAATAAGGTGTTTGAGCCCGAAACGTTCCGAGTTTGGTATTTTGTTCTTATTTAAATGGCTGTTATATTAATTTTTGTTTTTTTTTTCCATTTTACAGAAAGTGATCAAAGGGTAGCGAGCATGCATTTGCTACTGTCCGTTTGATGCTGCAGAAACCGCGGTAAACTTCAACTCCGCAAACCCCCATGGTTGTGATGGAACTTCTAACTTTAGCTCGAACATTAACTTAACAATGTGTTACATTATATTCCCCTTGTTGCTCATTATTTCATACGTTTTATTTATAGCCCTGTTTTCCGACAGGTTTAGTAAGTGTACGTTCGGTCTTTTGTTTAAATAGAGAGAATGGTTTGTAATTATTGTAACTAAACAGAAGGGGGGGGGGGGGGGGGGGGTTGAAAGAGTATAGGCTGTAAGAAACCTTTATTCTGTATTTTTTGTGTAAAATTAAAAGTTTTAACTTTAAAGTTGTTTGTCATTATGGTCATGGTAAAATAAAACCCAACAATATTTTATCCAGAACATTTCAGATAAACCCAATGTAGTTCTCTGTTTATTTATACCATTTGTCGATGTCTTGTTTGTATGTTTTATTATTTTGGATATTTTTACTTTCTCATGGTTATATCATTCTTTGAAAATATTTAAACTGCCAAATCGATTCATAATATATTGACTTTTCCTGGAAATTATTTGAGGTATGCTGAAAGTCTTGCCGGTAATACATGAATCTAGAGATTTCAAACATTAGAGGGATTGCAAGGAAGTCAGTTTCTGTGTAGCATAAAAGTATAGTAGTTGTTGCAGTAGTTGTAGTAGTAGTGGTAGTAGTAGTAGTGGTAGTAGTAGTAGTAGTAGTAGTAGTAGTAGTAGTAGTAGTAGTAGTAGTAGTAGTAGTAGTAGTATTGGTTGTAGTATTAGTAGTAGTGGTAGTGATAATAGTAATTGTTGTAGTAGTTGTTGTAATGATAATGGTGATAGTAATTATAGTCGTATTATTAACAACAGCAGCAACAGCAGCAGCAGCAGTAGTAGTAGTAGTAGTAGTAGTAGTAGTAGTAGTAGTAGTAGTAGTAGTAGTAGTAGTAGTAGTAGTAGTTGTGGTGGTGGTGGTGTGGCGGCGGTGGTGGTAATGGTAATGGTAATGGTGATAGTAATTATAAGGTGGGAAAAGAAGAAGAAGAAGAAGAAGAAGAAGAAGAAGAAGAAGAAGAAGAAGAAGAAGAAGAAGAAGAACAAGAACAAGAAGAAGAACAAGAAGAAGAAAAAGAAAAGTATATATTCAGTGGGCCTTTTAACGTAGAAGGCATACGATTAAAGGCAAAGGATTCTTGAATGTGTTGTTTTGTACATTATTTTAGAACAAACTGTTGAATCTGTTTTCCTTTAGATTGTTTATTTTAACATACGAATATCTTTTTGGAGCAAACGTCAACTATTTTTAATTATTCATTAATGTTTATTTTTTGTTGTTGTTGTTGTTGTTGTTTTTTTGTTTTTTTTTTTTTTTTTTTTTTTTTTTTTTTTTTAATGGTTTCATCTCTTTATCTCGCTTGTAAACAAAAGATGTGATCCTTCCTTACGATTGAGAATGACAGATTTGCATTCAATTTTTATTCGATCAATGTCAAGTATCGACATAATGTAATGTATGTAAAGAAATGCCGTTACTCCCCACATTTTATCTAATCAGTATCAGTATCAATGAGCAGCATTTTATTTTCCCCTTAGCTTTTCAAGGACGCTCTCACAGCATGCAACCCAGAATAGGATCTCCATGAAAGAACGAATCATCCTCCTTGCTCATGGAGGCGTACTGCAATTTGGACTCGAATAATTTTTGGAAGTTTATTTTGGCGTGATGATTCTTGATTTCAGAAGTCGTTGGTGCCAATTATTATTATTATTATTATTATTATTATTATTATTATTATTATTATTATTATTATTATTATTATTATTATTATTATTATTATTATTATTATTATTATTATTATTATTATTATTATCATTATTATTATTATTATTATCATTATTATTATCGTCACCATCATCATCATCATCATCATCATCATCATCATCATCATTATCATCATCGTAACCACCATTATTATTATTGTTATTATGTCTATGATTTTGATTCTTGTACCTTAACTTTTGTAGAATATTTTAATTCCCATTATAATTTAATTCAACTTTATGAGCATTAACATTACTAGTACTTTATATTATATAATTCAAAACATTTAGAACCGTGTTATACAACTTATCAGTTCACTGAAACGGTCTTCGGTGTTACCAAGAGACACATGCAGAAAACATTCTGTCCTCAATACAAAAATGATCATGTAAAATTTCACATGACAGAAATATTTATAAAAAGCGCGATTATACTAATTATTGTATATATCTTGTTTAATAAGAAATTATATATATATATATATTATATATATATATATATATATATATATATATTATATATATATATATATATATATATATATAGATATATATATATAGATAGATAGATACTCTCCAATTTTATGTTATGGTAAATTTGCTTTGTTACTTATGAGCTGGAGCCCGAATTACTTTTACCCGTAATAGATATTATTTGAATAGAGATGTGCAATGAAACAGACCTTATATAATTCTACTGTTGTTTTATTACAAACCAATTTTGAAGAATCTACATTTTGACAAAATAACATGTCCACGTTGTTCGGAATTTGGGGTGTACAGTTTAGGTTAATATATATATATATATATATATATATATATATATATATATATATAATATATATATATATATATATATCTCGCTCTCTCTCTCTCTCTCTCTCTCTCGCTCTCTCTCTCTATATATATATATATCTCTCTCTATCTCTCTCTGTGTGGTGTGTGTGTGTGTGTGTCCCTCTCTCACTCTCTTTCTCTCCCTCCCTTCCCCCCTTCTCTCTCTCCTCTCTCTCTCTCTCTCTCTCTCTCTCTCTCCATCTATCTCTGTGTTTTGTCCGTTTATGGGATACACCATTAGGTTATTATAATGCTAGTTTAATATGCCAGGTATTAATAATTGATTCTTGCCATTACACTACCAAAAAAAAAATATTGGAAAATAGGCCAAAATGCGTTTTAAAACTGGCGCTTTACAAAGGGTCCCTGACCGCAGCAACACGTAACAAGTACAACGAGACACGACGCCCGTATGGTGACATTACAATTGTTTCTCCTTCAGAGACAACACTGCTAACGGCCAGATACTCATATTACACATGAGTACAGTGAGAGATTGTGAGTAAAGAGCCTTTTCCAAGTACTCAACTATGCGCCGAGCGAGGCTCGAGCCCAGGACCTTCCGATCCGAAAGCGAGTGTCATACCACAAGACCACATAGCCGCACATGTGATTATATACAGGTGATGATATCAACTCAATATGATATAACCATTAATAGTTTCCATGGTATTGTTTATTTAACTAAATAATGATGCTATGCATTTTCTAAGGATAATCGTTCTTCTGCCATCAAGATCATTAGTACGAACAGACAAAACTATTGTAACCTTAAATGTTTACGGTTTGTAACATACGTGAGAACGAATCATCCAACTTGAAACCATTACAAGATCAAAGTGGGGTCAAATCCATTTCTTCTAGACCGTCTATATTATAAAAGTGTCCGATAAATAATGTGACAACTCATTTCTCGGCATACAAAGTACGGAAATGGTGAATCCCATATCAATTATTTTTTATTCCTTTTATTTATCACATAGGGGAAATCTGTCTTTAGGGTTGCCTTTAGGGTCTATTCCAAGGGATGACTGGAATAACACAGGCGTTAGCCGCAGTGCGGTGACCCAAACTTAGGGCGAGGTGACTTGCTAAATCAACTCAGAGCAGCGGGTATTCGAGCGCGGTATCTTTTGGGTAAGAGTAAGAAGCAAAGACCGTACAGTTGAGCCACGCTGCCCCTCAACTCAAATTTTGACTTTTGAATCTTTTTCAAATTAATGAAATCAAGTCGTCAAAATATAATGGGAAAATATATATTATGCAGTTTGTAGTATCTTTCTCTTAGTTTACGTTTACCAAACGTAGATACGTATCTTGGTATTTCATGTTAAGATAATATTTTGCATATAAAGACGATTTTTGTTTTGTTTTCATTTTGTCTGTTGATTTGTTAGTTTTATATTTCCTTTATAAATTATTTGATTTTTGTTTTCTTCGTTGTTGTTTTTTTTAAAAAACTTTTCACACAGTATAAAAATTATGAATACCCTGAAAAGTATTTGTTGCGTTAACAGACTTATGAAAGAAACCAAACGTAAATACACAGCTTTTTTTCTTTCCTTCCTTGCGCTCACAGCTTCCAGCCTCACCATCAAATTGATACAAAATGTGTATTTTCCTTTGTTAATATATATTTATTATTATACTATTATTAATATTATCATTATTATTATGCCCTTTATGACGTGCATTATTCGCAGATCCGATAACCCAAATTGTTATGGGCTCATTGATATAATGGAAATACTGTCAAACCAGCGCAAAATATTGTCCATTACAACCATTTTAAACCAAGCCCAT
>NC_088360.1:110815573-110820573 GCF_034508935.2 Berghia stephanieae
TTAAAGAAAAAAGAGGGGTTTTATTTATTTCCTTGAAGAATAGAAAATTGTAGGGAAACGAAGCAGTAAATTAGATCTTTTATTGTAATTTATAAAAGTACCTATCTCAAATTTCCAACAATATTATCGTAATGTTATTATGAAAATATATATATAAGTTTTCAATTGACATTTAAAGTGGTATGAGCATAATACAATTAATTGGTATACGTAATGTATATTATACTGCCGTTGTTTTTAAGAACTACAGTAAAGGACACATGCAATGTTAACCAAATAGCACATACTGTGTCTTTAAAAAAATCACGGCAGTAGTCTATAGATACGCACACCAATTTTATTATCATCGTATTAACCCGTTAACTGCCGTACGCTGGAAAAATTCGTACTTAATTTTTTTTTTAATTTTTACCAGAAAACTCTTCCTTTAAATTTATAATCGATCGATATTTTGAAGGACGAGTTTTCTGGTCAAATTTTCAAATACAAGTTTTTCCAGAGCACGGCAGAGATAGCTGGTTACACACACACACACACACACACACACACACACACACACACACATTGGTGACCAATCGGTTTGAAGTCGAGCTATGAAATGAATCGGGTACTTTAACTAACTGTTAATATGTATTGTATAAAACGAGGCTTTTATGAAAGACACTGAAAACAATCGTTTTCAAACTGCAGATCATTCAACTTTAATGAGTATTTATCAATTATTATTATTATTATTATTATTATTATTATTATTATTATTATTATTATTATTATTATTATTATTATTATTATTATTCCAATCATTTTGAATTTTTAACGCACATTCTCGGTCGTTCAATAAGGCGAGACCACTAAGACTTTTCCGAATTTTATTAGCGATAGGAATACATTATGAGGTAAGTAAGATCCGTTGGAAACTTGGGGGTCCCAAGGTAAATGGGGATTCGTATTTTACCCTCCTTATCCAAATGAGAGTGTCCTATCCAAACACTATGGTTGTATGATATTTTAAGATGAAGCTTTTATTCTCTAATTGAAAATGGAAATCAAGACAGGAACATTCCCTACGCAATGTTTTGGTTTCTTTCCAAGACTTTATTGACCTAGACTTTTGTCTTTTTGGAAAAAAAAACAAACAACTAAACATGTTAAAAAGTTTGGCCAGAAAACCCGTCCTTCATATATCAATCAATTAAAATGACCTTCATTTTGTCAAAAAATTCTCAAACCGGGGACTTTCTTTAAGATAAGGGTCATTTTTATCCCTCGATATTTGAAAGACGAATTTTCTGTCTATTTTTTTTTAAGTGTTGTTCTTTTCATTGTACGGCGGAGTTGTTGTTTTTTCTATTTCAAATCAAAGTGATTGCTTCCATTTTAAACTCACAAATTCCTTCTGGTGAGAAATAATAGGTTTAAAAAATATTATGAGAACAGCAATTAGTAGCTTTTTAAAATAAAATATGTGTCGTGTTATTGTAATTGATTATTTGATATTTGATTTTACAAGACAAAAGGATGAAATTCTTTACTTCAATTCTTCATTTCTGTTTTTGTTTCTTTTCTTTTGTATTTTTTTTGTTTGTTTTTTTTTTAAATTTTTGCAAGACTGTTAATTTTATTGACAACCTCATTGAGTGTAGGAGAAAAAAAAGGGTGCGATTGATGAGACGGAGTCAGAAATGTGAATATAAAATGAATTTCATGTCAATAAACTATACTACATCAACACGAAGAATAATAAATATGATTCAAAATATCGTAATTCCTTCATTGTTTATTCTTTTTAAATTCATATATTTCCATAGATAATAATTAGAACCGAATGATAAATATCTCAAGTTTGGAGAAATTATACGACTATAAAGGGGGAAAAATGATCTCGCACACCTTATGTAGCGCAATGTCTTCTCAAAACGCCTTATGTGGGCGGAGATTTATTTTGACATCGCATATTGGAGAAGTAGGTCACTTGCTTTGACTTGTATACTCATTTATCTGTTTTCCAACTTGCAATCTGTATTTGTCTTCGAATAGGATTATCTGGTTTTATCCTGGCCCTTGTCGGAGTCGGGAAGAAAACAGTCAAATGTATAGTTGTATAGTTTTGATAGATGACACTATTATGTTTGGATTAAGCATTACGGTATCTCAAACTAAGTACATTGAGAGTGTTCTCTTAGAATCTACATCTGTTCCATCGTTTCTCAGGTGCTTTTAATGGTAAATCTAGAATTTTTACTAGCCCATCTTTTCGTTTTAACTGGCGCTGAAATGACCGAAATGCGTTGCAAGCGCCGTAAGACTCTTATAAACAATAACAAACAAACAGTACGTTTTACAATATAGATAGAATGAAGTTGACGTCACTCGGGTCTTTGTTATTGTTTTTTTTTACCATCCACGTTTATGAGTAATTCTCACTAAACTGTGTTGGTCCGTTATACTTCCGGATGGCAATGTTGTGAACTTCTTAGCCAAGCGCATACTATCTCTTGCATCACAATCCACGAGCATACTTGACACGCGTAAAAGGCGTCTTTGCAATTATTTTACAACACAGACAATACTGTCATTGGTCAGGTGCTCATTTTTACACCTGATTGCGGTGGAAGAATGTAAGTAAAGAGATCGCGCCTAGCGCGGGATTCAAACCAGGGACCTGCCGTTCTAAAGACGAGTGTCATAACACAAGACCATAAAGCCGCGTTGTAAGTTGTTTAAGTGCTCTATGAACGATAGGGAGCCAAAAGATTTGTACTTTGTTCGTCCATATTTCTGTGTTTGTTCCGTGTTGTTTTGTTTTTGCTTGTCTATTTGTTAATTTTGGCGGTGGTGGTGGGGGGTGGGGGTATCTATGCCCCGCGATATTAATCTATGTGCGTCTATATTATGGTCTTGTGTTATGACACTCGCTTTCGGATCGGAGGGTGCCCTTTGGTTCGAGCCTCGCTCGGCGCATAGATGAGTCCTTAGAAAAGGCTCTTTACTCACATTATCTCACCGTACTTAGGTGTAAAATTATATGGCCGTTAACAGCGTTGTCTGTCCGAAAAAATTGTAATATCGCCTAACAGGCGTCATGTCCCGTCCTAAGTGTTAAATGTTGCTGTTGGCCAGGGAGCCCTTGTAAAGCGCTTTGAGAACGTTTAGTGGATATTGCGCTATAAAAAAGCTCAATTTAAAAAGAAAATCGGCATGGAACTCTAACATTCACCACCTTAGGCCCTACTGCAGAAGGACAGAGTTGCCCCGAGACTATCCTGTCCCAAGTCTGTAACCTATCATTATGATAATAGAGAAAGTCCTGTCCTAGCTAGTGCACAAGGGTCTTTACTATTTGGACCGGTAAAATCTTGTTGTCTCCTCTGTCACCCTAAATAATCTCTTTCTCTGTTGTTGTTATTTCTATTTTACAAAATTAATTTTAAGGGTTGTTTTTTTTTGCTTGTCCTTGTTTTGTTTTGTTTTGTGTTTCTTTTTTTTTTTTTTTTTTTTTGGCTTTTTTTTTGGGGGGGGGGGGGGGGGGGGGGGGGGGGGGGTTAACAAATGTGAGGTTTAAGCAAATTAAAATATTTGATAAACATAAAAAAGTGAGTATGAAACAGTGGCAGACAAAGCAAGAAAGAAAATGCAAGAAAAACATCCCTAATAAATCAATCTGCGTTTACTGGGGATCGAACCTCAGACCTCCTGATTACCTTGGGTAGTGAGAAACTGATTCGCCAGCAAATGATTTTGTGTCTCACACAATCTCTGGCCTTGTTCAGAATGAACAGCGAACACCGATGAAATTTTGAAATGCTACATAATTATCATTGCTTACAACATGATTGTCATATTGTTCGCATCCGAAATAGCTCAGTTGGGAGAGCATAAGACTGAAGATCTAAAGGTCCTGGTTCACGATCCCGGGTTTCGGCAATAGTCGGATGGTTGCCATGTTGGTTTTTTTTTTTGTTTTGGTTTAGTTTAATGTGGAAAATATAAATAACATTTTTGTCTGTTATTTGTATTACTTTTAAATTTTAATTTTTTATTATTATTATTTTTATTATTAATTAATTTTTATTATTATTTTTTTTATTTATTATTTTTATTTATTATTATTAGTATTATTTATTATTATATTATTGTTATTATTATATTTTATTATTATTATTATTATTATTATTTTAATTATTTTTTTTTATTATTATTTTAAATTTTTTATTTTTATTATTATTTTTATTATTATTTTATTATTTTATTATTATTATTTTATTATTATTCTTATTTTTATTATATTATTATTATTATTATTTTTATTATTATTTTTTTGTTTTTGTTTTGTTTTTTTGTTTAAAGTCGCGGGCCTTAGTCGATGACCGATGATTTTATGAAACTCGATTCTACTTGTTGAAATGGAGACTCTTTGCGTTAGTTTGAGTGTATCTCCATTGCAATAACGAGCCCAAAACAATTTGCATTATCATAACTTCAAATAAGTGCTTTGTCCTATACACTAATTACCGAGGAAATAAATAGATAAATAAATAAAAATATGGATAATGCATATGTATATATGTCTATATATTGGACTACTATATTTATAGTGTATAACTTCAATTGTTAGCTTTAAGTACAACTATAATAACAACAATAACAATGCTAGTTACTCGTATTCAATCTGTAAAAACAGTTTTAATAAATTATAGTTTTCCTTCAGTTTATCCTTCAGTTGCACATAAGGCCGATTTAAATCCGCTTTCTATAGCATGAAACGGACAAAAGCCTTTTCTTTCTACCCTTTTAATGGGACGCTAGTCTATCGCAATTTACTTTCCGCCAGATTGAACAGACCCAGCTACCCATTTACTGCTGGGTAGACAGGGGGTCGGAAAATAATGTCGACTGCACCAGGGATAGATCTTGGTCCCTTTGCGTGTAAAGCGAGCGTTCTGCCAATAGAGCTGCCAGGATCCCCATTTTCAATTTTAGATTTGCTAGTAAATTCTGTG
>NC_088360.1:110825573-110845573 GCF_034508935.2 Berghia stephanieae
TGTCTCTCTGTTTTCGTTGAAATAGAGAAAGGGCGACCACTTCTTTCTGACATAATAATTGATGGTCTTAGTGGATGATACTGGTCATTTAATATTTTAGTTATTTTATTTATACAAAATTTCTCGTATAAAAGATCTACACCGTCAACACCATTTATATAGCGTTTAATGGATTTTTTAATATTTGAATTTATTTTGTTCCTTTCCACTGCTAAGCAATTGCCTCCCCAAGCTGTTATACAAAATGACAAAACACTTTCGATTACTGCTCTATAAAATAATGTGCAGAGGGTTTTATCTATTCTAAACTGAGAGAGTTTTGATAAAAAATTGTACGTCTGCACATCTTATGCCTAATTATTTTCAAGTGTTCATCCCACTTGAGCCTGTCATCAATCGTTACACCAAGGTATTTGTAGTGAGGAACTCGCTGGACGAATTGGTCCTTTAATTTTAACGGTTCTATTGGTTCCTTCACTCGCCTAAAGTCAATCACTAGCTCCTTTGTCTTGCTTATGTTAAGCTCTAGGTGGTGGGCATCACACCAAGACACAAATCTATCAATTTCTTGCCTATAAGCCACTTCGTTGCCATTTGTTATGAGGCCTTGAAGAGCGGTGTCATCTGCAAACTTTATTAAAGGTACACTCAGGTTTTGACTTCTACAGTCATTCGTGTATATTGTGAATAATACAGGGGACAATACACAACCCTGAGGAGCACCAGTATTTGTAGTTATACAGGAAGATTTGTTTTGTCCTAATTGAACATATTGTGCTCTCTCCGTAAGAAATTCGAGCACCCAAGCAATTATATACTTGTTTAAATTCAGACTAGTCAATTTCTGAACAACCAACTGAGGTTGCATTGTATTGAACGCTGAAGAAAAATCTGCAAAAAGCAATCTGCAATAGCTCCTAGCGTGATCTAGATGCCTGTAGATGTTGTTTGTAAACAGCAAAATGGCATCCTCTACGCCACGTCCTGGTTTGTAAGCAAATTGATGACTATCACTCAATGGCATAAACTGATTCCTAATTTTAACAAGAACAAGTTTTTCTAAAGATTTCATGACTATTGAAGTCAGTGCAACAGGTCTGAGATCGTTCATAGTTTCAGTTTTTCTTTTTTTGGAACAGGAATAATTTTTGAAGTTTTCCAAATTTCAGGGATCGAAACGCATTGGAGGGACCAGTTAAAAATATGTGTATAAATGGGGGAAAGCTGGTGGGCGCATTCTTTTAATAGTTTTCCTTTCAATCCATCCGGCCCAGCAGCCTTCCTCTCGTTTAGTTTCGAAAATACGAATCTCGTTTCCTCTTCACTGACCTCAATAGTCATTTCATCTTCCAAAGCCCTGTCTAATTTATGTTTTCATTTTCAATATCAAATTTGTTTGCTGTGTCGAAACGTGAATAAAATTTATTTAAAGTTTCAATTTCGATATCTTCTGATATAATCGTGGGCTTTGGATTATAGTTCACAGCAGTTTTAAGCCCCCGCCACGTGTCCCGTATATCCCCAGAAGAAAAGCATTTTTTATTCAATTATTATTATTATTATTATTATTATTATTATTATTATTATTATTATTATTATTATTATTATTATTATTATTATTATTATTATTATTATTATTATATATTATTATTATTATCATTATTATTATATATATATATATATATATATATATATATTATATATATATATATATATATTATATATATATATAATATATATATATATATATATATATATATATATTTTATATATATCGACAAATTGAATAAATAAGAGCCTGACAAAAGATCCACGGTAAAAATGCAAATTGAAAGAAATGCTAGCCCGAGAAGCTTTCGGAAGAGCTCCCAAAAAAAAAAAAAATAAATAAATAAAATAAAAAAATCACCGAATTATCCATCTCAGCTCGACTGTGCTTCAGATTATCTATGATGGACATGTTCTTATTTGCAGGTCTGATAACCCAAACTGTTATGAGCTTATTGTTGTAATGAACCAACATAAAATATATTGCATTACAACAATGTTAAAACAAGCCCGTAAAAGCTTTCGGTATAAGACCTGCAAACATCGCCTGAAAACGATAACATGATATCATAATAATAATAATAATAATAATGATAATAATAATAATAATAATAATAATAATAATAATAATAATAATAATAATAATAATATAATAATAATAATTAATAATAATAATAATAATAATATTAATAATAATAATAATAATAATAATAAATAATAATAATAATAATAATAATAATAATAATAATAATAATAATAATAATAATAATAATAATAATAATAATAATAATAATAATAATAATAATAATAATAATAATAATAATAATAATAATATACTATCACCAAACCGTGACAGTAATTCAGTATCTATATCAAACATGCACGTGCAACCCGTTTCAAGGTTGATTTATTTACTATTAGCGTCTTGGCAATGAGCAAATACAAAGAAGCTAATGAGTCATGTGTTCAATGTGATTTTTATAATGTGTACATGTGGGGTGGTGACACATTACTTTCACGGCATTCCTGCGACACATGATAATCCCTTGTATCCATTGAACGGGATCGTTCCAGCCACTTCATTGGTATTGAGCATTGAGTGAGGCTGTCTGACCTATTTGATTGGTGGTCACGCCTAATCTTTGGAAATTCGGGCCCATAAAAAATGCAAGTTTGTAAAAATAAAGATATGATGAAGTCAATAATTAGTGAATTGAATAAAAAATAATCGATAGATAAACAGATTTTAGCTTTTTAAAAATAAAACAAAACGTAGATAGAACCTTATGTCGCCAATCTGTGCACCAAATGAAGCCAATATTTATGTAGGTTACTATTAGACACACACAAATTGGCTCCAATAAAGGGCCAGACAACTAGAGTGGTAGCACTCTGTACACCTTTACTTCCAATCCTACCTGTCTGGTGAGCGTCTCTGCCAACACGACGATGGCAGCGATCATTGCGGCTATGTGGTCTATTGGTATGACACTCGCTTTTGGATCAGAAGGTCCTGGGTTCGAGCCTCGCCTTGCACATAGTTTAGTCCTTGAAAAAGGCTCTTTACTCACGTTCTCTCACCGTACTGAAATGTAAAATGAGTCATCATCATCATCATCATCATCATCATCATCATCATCATCATCATCATCATCATCATCATTGCCTTTTTCACCCTTGGTCAGGGTATAAGCCACAGACAAACAGTTTCCATCGTTCTCTATCCCGAGCTAACTTTGTTAAATCTCGTTCCATGTCTTATCACTTCTCTGTATATCAAATTCTGCTTCATACATGGTGCGAACGTTTCAAGACGCAATTCGAAGCTTGTTTGGCGAAGACGTCATCGGGTCAGCAATGTCCTGGCTGTTAACAGCGTGGTCTCTGTCGGAAAAAAATTGAATATCGCCTATCAGGCGTCATGTCCTGTTCTAGATGTTATGTGTTGCTGTTTCTCAGGGACCCTTTGTAAAGTGCTTTGAGCACTTTGGGTGGATACACAAAAGCTCAAGTGTTTATAACCGGTGGTAATCAATGGCCAATTCAAACGGTCATTGTGTACCCAGGGCCCATCCAATCAAGCAATACTGTTTCTCACCGTTAAGTGTGTTGAAGGAATAGCATGAATGTACTATATCATGTGACCCATCATGTTAAGCTGGTATTATGCCGTGGGGAAGCAGGTGCCGAAAAGTGACTTTACAGTTAAATGATCATAATTTAGAAGTCTTGTTTATTTTGTTTTGTTTTGTTTTTTGTTGTTTATTTTTCACAATTATTAACTGGTTAATTGCCAAACTCTGACAAAAAAATCGTATTCAAAAGGTTTGGCCAGAAATCTCGTCCATCGAACACCGATCGATGTATATGACCCTCATCTTGCGAAGTCCCAGGTTTGAGAGGTTTTGCCAATGAGGGTCATTCAAATCGATCAATATTTAACGGCTGGTTTTCCAAAGTATTTGATTTCATGTTTTTATCATTTTTATCATTACAGGAAATCAGCATAAAACAGTAAGCACACAAAATACAGTCTTTACATTTATTTCATGAAGGAGATCTCTAGGGGAACAACAACAGCGACACTTTAGAAGTGATTGGTCAATATATCAGTTATCGATCTTTATACAATTCAAGTCACTTTTAATATCGACCCCACTGTTGACGTCAGACATTTATATTAACCTAAATTTACTTATATACTAAAAATTGCCTAAGGATATTATGGAATCTGTTTTATAAAGAAATAAAGAATTCATCAATATGCACCTTTATTATTCCATTAACGATTAAAACAACGGAACTCAAAACTTGTCTCCCAATTTAAACATCGATATTCATTTAAATCGATTAACTCTTCTTATTATCGATTCCCGAGAGGCGAATTAAAACATCCCAACCAGTTTTCCACAAGGCCATGCGAGGTAGTGGTGGTGGAGGTGGAGAAGGGCCTATTTTAAAGATGGGAGTTCCAAACAACAATGGTCCCGGGAGGACGGGACACGGAGATCAGAGACCATCCAAGCTGATGATGATGAGAGATGACTACCACAAAAAGATACTCAGAGAAAAGGAGGAGAAGATGGTTCAACTCTACGAGGACAGCCAAATGTCTCAGAAGAAAGCGATGATGAGGATTATGAGGGGCGGCAGCGGGGAAGGATCTGGAGGCGTTTCAAATGGTGAGTAATATACAACGAATGAAGTTGACATCATACAGCTTTTTTTTTTTTTTTTGATAGAATAATTTATTTCAGACCGCACGGTACCTGATTAGTTCTCACTAAAATATAACAATCAGACTATACAAGTTTAACGTAACACGTAGTGTTGTGTGTTGATACGTTTCATCTGGTGGGCAGATGTTGTAAGCATTATTTTACTTAAACGCATAGCGTCGATACAATGAGTTATGAAGCAATGATTCAAAGCATTGTGATGCGGTGCGCTGAAAATGACAAAGAATCTTATTTTTGTTCAATTTCTGCAGAAAACGATTACTTTGTACATCGACAGATTAAAATAACACATAATTTACTTGTCAACTTCGGTGACAAAAGAGATAATGTTCAATTAATATTGATGCGCGCTGTTTCTCGCTTGTATCTCTTTCTTTTTCTTTTTTTTTTTTCTTACTTCTTTTGGAGTATCATGTTTCACATTTTATTCTACCCTGATTCAATTTTTAAATTTATGTTTCGTCTTTGTGACAAGAGCATACTATGACCATAGCTTATTCAATTTGCTTTTTATACAGGTCTGGAAACTTCTTTGTAAAATGTCAATGACGAGGTCTTTGTCACGTATAGCCCCATTAACCCCTCTCTACCATATAATATATCATTGGCCTTTTTTACCACACGGATTGCTGTATCTTTTATTGTTGTTTTTAGCGTGTAATGAATTCATTCAACTCGAATCAACTGTGAATGGGAAATGGACAAAGAAACCTATAAAATTCAATAAATGATTGCCTTCGATTTTACAGTATTTATCGATCAATATAACAACTGCGTAGGTATTCTAGCCACCCCGAAGACTGAGATCATTTAGAAACGCATTTACCAGTTAACTGCCGTACCCCGGAATAATTCGTATTTAAAATTTGGCCAAAAAAACTCTTCCTTCAAAATATCGATCGATGTAAATGACCCTCACTTTTGCAAAAGTTCTCAATACTGGGACCTCGCAAAGTCCCAAGTTTGAGAGTTTTGCCATGATGAGAGCCATTCAATTCGATCGATATATAAAACACAAGATTTCTGGCCAAATTTTTAAATACGTTTTTTTTTCTTCTCCAGAGTACGACAGTAAAGTTACCTGGTTAAATAAGGCGAACAGTCAGGGTGTCGCAAACAGTGAAAAGGAGGAGCCTTTGAAAAAAGTTGTGATAGTTTGGTGAATAACTAACTCAAACTTTTTTCATTGAGAGATATATTTATTATAAATCGGTTACTGAATGCACTGACGTGCAATGTATTTATCGTCAGTTGACACGTCAATTGACAATGTCCTTAATGAACTTTGACGTGAGGGACAATTCTTAATCTATTATATTATTTTACTTTTGGTTTCTTGATCGATCGATTATTCAGTCTATTATCCAGCAAGTAGCCTTTGTTCTTGAGGTAAACTGACGCATATTTTCCCAATTAACTTTATTGAATGCTATTAAGTTTACGGGTGCTCTCAAACTTCTTTTAAGATCTTAGAATGGAGTATGTTTGTATGTTGTTTTTACACCGTCTCTGTACGCAGTGAAATGTTTGTTGTTTATACTTTCCAAACAGACTGATTTTGATTTTTATATAGGCTTTCGTTAAAAGATATTCTCGTCTGAAGGAATCTTGATTTATCCGTGGAGCTACTTTGTCTTTGCCAAATATAACGCAGTAATTTAACTTTTTTTAAAAAATATATTTAAAATAGCAATGCCAGTGTTTCAACTGCATGATAATATATTTCGTTGCTGTGCTAGGTGACATTTTCCTTTACTTTTAATGGTCGGTAATGCATTTCTGTGTTGTATAAAACATTGAAAAAATGCGCATGGTATTGAGCGCTAAAATCGTCAAATGTGTAATTGCAATAAATGTATTAAATGTATAACTTGTCAATGAATCAAAATTAGCGCTTACTTGCAAAAACATTTCTATGCTTTTATCACAATGCCTTGTAAAATCTATTTGGAATTATTGCATCAACTCACCAAACAAGACAACAGCTTCATTAATGAATCATAAGTCCTCCTCTACAATCCTAAATCCTCGTCGTTATCTAGCGAGCATTCATTGCGTCAGAAAAAATAGCGCCTTTTCCGATGTCGTAGTTACCGACAAGAGAAATGACTCCGCAGAACTCTGCTTTTGAAAAATACTCACAAAAATCCCCACAAAATTATTATGATTGATGTAGCATGACATAGCTGGGTTTACTGTCGGTGTGATGGGGGTTATTTATATTATTGTTAAATTTATTGGTCTTACTTGACAGGAATTAAGTTTTGTTTTTAAAAGGAATCCACTCCCCCTTTTTTGTGTTGGCTTTTAACTTCACACCCACCCAACACAAAACAGACATATCTTACTCAAAAAGAAAAGCAACAAGAACATTCCATACAGTCTTCGCCAATATTGTTCTCTATTACAGAATGCCAAGTTTTTATAGCTATAGCAAAAAAGAAATGAAATCTGGACGAGGAAAATGACGGTTGCATCGTAACAAATGTGGCGATTTTCCAATAGGTGATAAGGAGAGGGTTATGTCTTTGAGGTTTTGATGGGTTTTGACAATATGAGAATCATTCATTTTAATCGATCGATATTTGAAGGACGAGTTTTCTAGCCGAAACTGTTATTTTAGTGTCTTTTCAGGGTACGGCAAGTTGTAATGTGTGTTTGTAAACGTGATCACTTTAAACTAGTTCATTGGCCTCTACTTCATGAAATGGAGTAATATTGATCGTTAATTATCCTCTTTTTTGTTCATCACATTTGATGGTAAACAACTTTTTCCATTTGTCTAAAGTGACACATGGCTACGTCATTGATTTTCGATCCTCCACTTAACTGGCTCGGTTGTCATCATGACTCCTAATAGAGTCTCAAATATTTTTATTTTTAAAAAAATTAAGTTAACTCGTAAACATAGAAGGTATGGGATGGGGTTGGGTTAGTCACAATGGGAATGCGAAAACTGGATATTAATATATCTTTAATAATATAACCTTTGTTGTTTTGATCAATACTTTATTGATAATACAATATGGGTCAGAATGTGTACTATTTAGTATTGCGTGTAAAGGGGAGTAAATAGTTTTGTCGTCTTAAAAAATGGATGTTTTGACAAGGGGGGGGGGGGGCGCTTTGTAAAGAAATTTGGGGGGGAGTGGGGGGGGGGGGTGGAGAGAAAGAGTGAGAGAACTTGGAAGAAGGTGTAGAAGGTAGGAAGATGATCTTACCTTTAATTCTTTGTTTCAGGCAACCAAACAATGGCCAACGGTGGTGGAGCATCTGTAAGAGATTTTTTCAATGAAAGAAGACGAATGGAGGCAAGTGGAGTTCCTGTCCCGCCTATTGATGACCATTTCCGGAAAGCTAAAGGTTACTCCTCTCCAGGGGGATGGTCTAGCCGTACCGGGAGCGGAAATAGTGCCAAAAAGTTTAGCGCAGGGCGGGATCGATCACAGCCTTTAGCACCTATCCGACGCACCAGTGATACTCGAGAGGTGGCGAGGACCGGAAACACGCCTAGAGGAGAGAAGAACGATGGCGGATCTATGCATGCCGACCCAAATCCTTTCAACGCCAGGCCCAAGTTAGTAAAACACAAACCGTTACCACCAACAAACGGATACGCCAACCAGTATCAAAACCAACAAAATTACCAGAACCAAAATGATCATCCTCAGCAAAACAATAACATCGACAGGAATAACAACGACAAACAACAAATATCGCCACCTTCAAAGTTCGGGTACCAAGGTATTCACCAACAAAGAAATGTTCAACACCGACAACAACCACAACCCCAGTTTAAAAATCCCCACCTTCAAAAGCAGCAGCAACAACACCAAGAACAATACGAAGAGCCATCTCCTCCTAAACCACCTCAGCATCCTACAACGAAGCAGCAACCACAAAACAGAATCAATAACGGGAAATTCCGTTCAGGTGGAGTGCAATCGAAAGCTCAAAAACCCAACCCACCTAGTCAGCAAAAACAACAACAACAGCAGCAGCCTAAAATGACAGACTTTCAAAAATGGCAATTGGAACAGAACAAAGCGCGAGAGGAGAGATTAAAAAAGTTTAATGATAATAATAAAAATGATAAAAATCAAGGGTATTGGGGTAATCCAGGTGATGACGACGATGATGACGACGATGAAAATAACTCTGTTTACAACAACAAGGGAAACAAAGGGTATGAATACGAGGAAGAGGAGGAGGAAGCGGAAGAGGAGGAAGATGAAGACGATGGTCAAGAAGAGGAAGTAAGGAGAATGGAGCGTGAACTGTTGGAGAAAATCGAGCGGGAGAAGGCTGAGCTTGACAAGATACGGCGGGAAAAATTGTTGGCAGAAGAAGAGGTAAGTAAAGTATTTACAATTAATATCAAAGCCATCAGCACCACGAAAAACACCATCTTTATCATTATAATCATCATCACCACCATCATCATCATCATCATCATCATCATCATCATCATCACCATCATCATCATCATCATAATCATCATTATCATTATCATCATCATCATCATCATCATCATCATCATCATCATCAGCAGCAGCAGCAGCAGCAGCAGTAGCAGCAGTATCAACAGCAGAAGCTTCAACAGCAGCAGTTACAGCATCATCATCATCACTATCATCATCATCATCATCATCATCATCATCATCATCATCATCATCATCATCATCATCATCATCATCATCAACTTCAGCATGACCTCCACCGCTACTACCACCAACACCACCAACACCGCCGCCATCACTGTCATAACCATTATGAGCATCAATATCATGGCCATCATCCTCATCGTAATCGTCACCCTCATCAGCATAACCATCACAAATTATAATCATCATTCTTAAATAATCACAATAAATATCATCATTTATATAGGGCAATTCTACGGATTTGTCATGCTCACCGCTCACCACCAAGTCTTATTCACTCCCCCAAGCCACCATATGGAATAGTTAGAAGTTCCATTTCTTGAATTATAAGTCAATTGGCTGGGGTCCGTCTTATATGAGAAATAAATACATGTCAGTGCCTAGAACTTGCTATTCATTCACACCTGATACGAGTAGAATTAATTGCTTTAAGTACCTTGCTTAGCCAAGGACAAAACAACGGGTGAGATTTTTTACGACCATTGTCACGCACCCTCTAGTACAGTGACAGCATTCAACATCGTTTGATTTTGTTACACGAAGAGGCACTAAAGTGACACTGAGTCCAAGATTAAGTCAGATCATCATTAGTATCATCATTATGTGTAGCCTGTGGTTTTTTTCCTTTCGTGCTCTGAAAAATTCGTTTTCAAATATCTATTGATTAAACCCTCTTCTTACCACTCAAAGGAAAATCGTCACTTTCGTAACAATATAACCAACAATTTTCTGGCTCTAACTTCATTGTCTGTTATAGTTATAGCTATAAAAACTCGACACTATGTGTTGGGTGAGTATGAAGTTACGGGTCAAATTCTGAAAATAGCTGGTATGGAGAGAGTTACATTGACAATCATTTTTTGTGAAAACCTCACTAATCTGGGACTTTGACAAAGTCCCGGGTTTGACAGTTTTTGAAGAGATGAGGGCCATTTCAGAGTACAGCATTTTTTTGTGTGACACTCGTCTCCGAACCTGTAGGTTCCTAGTTTGAGTCCCGCAATGGGCGGCGAAAGTGCTCTTGGAAAAGCCTCTTTACTTACATTCTCTCAACGAACTCAGTACCAGACTTCTAAAAGCGTCGTCTCTGTCGGGACAATACTTGTAATCACGCCTTGCGTGCTTTATGTCTCGAAATTTTGTTAAGCGTTGGAACCCGTTGTGTAGCGCTTTGATCTCATTTAGTGGAAATTGCGCTACATTACGGCTCAAGTTCAATTCCTTTTTGCTATTCTTATAATCATCATCATCATCATCATCATCATCATCATCATCATCATCATCATCATCATCATCATCATCATCATCATCATCACAATCATCATCATCATCATCATCATCATCATCATCATCATCATTATCATTGCTATCATCGGTATCATCATCGTCGCCATTTTCATTATCAGCAGCATCGTTATCATCTCATCATACTTTTTGCTATATCTATGGAATTGTTTCACAATTGTGAAATCGACGCCTCAATAAGGTCGTTCTTACACTTTAAAAAAGAAAATTTTGGTTCAGTTGCAGTGCCAAAAAAATATAATTGAAATGAAATGAATTACTTCAAGACAACGTCGAATTGTTTTACTGGGAATCGAATAACAAAACTCTGGGTGTGCAATTTGAAGCAACCAAATTTTAAAAATCAATTTTCTTTATTTTTAGTGATGCTGCAGTCTTTTCGTTTTTTGCCTTCATTGTTGATGTGTTTATCCATTGCACTATTCTCTGTTTTTACATTTAGGTCTGTACATGACAGCTATGGCAAAATAATCAATATAATGGGAAACTATGATATATATATATATATATATATATATATATATATATATATATATATATATATATATATATATCGATCTTGAAAAATGTCGGAATGAACTAGATAGAGTAAATTGGTTTGAGATTAAAGTGATCAGAATTATGGTATTTTGAAATTTTAGAAATTAAACGTACCCTTTCTTAAATCAATGCTTTTATTTTTAGTCAAATCTTGTAAGTTAAAATTAAAACTCATTTTAAATCAGCAGTGTTATTTTGAAATGATTCGTCGCATTTATTTTTCGATCAATTTGTTGAAGAGAAATATACATATGAGTTAAAATTTGTAGGCAGTTTTCTGATATCCCAGTGCGTTCCATTTCATTTTCTAAAATTTTACAATGTATTTCAGGAAAAACGAGAGGCAGAAGAAAACAAGAAGCGAGAGAAAGCTGAAAAGGCAAAACTTAAGAAACTTGAAGAGCAGAGAAGAAAAGAAGAAGAACAAAGACGACGAGAGGAAGAAGAGGATGAAAGAAGAGAACGTCAAAGGGAGGAACGGGAGCGAAAAGAAGAGGAGAAAAGACGACGAGAGGAAGACAAACGGAGAAAAGAAGAAGAAAAATTGGCGGTTAAAAGAGATAAGGAAGAGCAGAAACGTCTTGCAAAGCTTCAGAAACAACAAGTGAAAGATTCGGCGAGAAGCAGCCAGGGTCCATCATACTATGACGAATATGATGATGATCCAGCTCCATCCTCTAGGCGGTCACCGGCCATCCCTAATTCCTCTAGACTAACAATGGGAGAAATAGACGAGCGGCCAGCCGTATCCAACGCGACAGATGCGTCTTACTATGCCAAAATTGCTAAATCTAGCGACGCGAAAGGATCAGTGGGTTCTCTTGCGAAATGCAAGGTGTGTGGCAGATCGTTTGCCGTAGATCGTCTCAAGAAGCATCAGTCAGCTTGCTCCAAAGCGAATAAACCGAGAAAGGAATTTGACTCCTCGAAGAAAAGAGTCGAAGGAACAGAATTAGCAAAGTACGCCGGAAAATCTAAAAGAGAACCACCGGTGAGTACTGAACAATTTTAAGAATAAATGTCATTAATATAGACGTCTTTTTAGGTGCTACTAATGCGTTCATGAAATGATATAATAATATGACGTGAGATATATATATATATATATATATATATATATATATATATATATATATATATATATATATATATATATATAACAATGTTTAGAATCAAGTTTAATTTACCAAGCCACTGTCACCGAAACTAAAACAAACAAGCAAGAAAAATATGTAGGACTAACGGAAAATAATTTCAAAACAAGATACAACCTCCACACCTCAACATTTAGAAACACTAACAAAAAAACATCCACAAAACTCAGCGAACATATTTGGAAATTAAAAGACAACAGACTAGATCACAACATTTCATGGAAAATTTTATCTAAAGCAACATGATACACACCAACATCAAAACAATGTAGCTTATGCCTGGAAGAGAAATATACTATAATCAAACACCCTCATGAAGCCACACTCAACACGAAAAGTGAGATGTACGGTGCGTGTCCACATCGCCGGAAGTTCTTGTTAATTAACTTTAAACCGGAACTACTTCAAGAAACAACAACATTCAACAAAACAACTCAGTCTTGACGATGGCAAATTAAGCCTGAAACATTAATGTAGACTGTCTCAAACATTGTGGTAAATATTTTAAAAATAATATATATATATATATATATATATATATATATATATATATATATAAGAGAGAGAGAGAGAGAGAGAGAGAGAGAGAGAGAGTCAGAGAGAGACAGAGACACAGAGAGAAATCAATGATATTATCAGCACATATCATTTCAAATCATCCAGTTACACAAACAATACTTGAAATCATTGCCACGTAAAATGGTCAAGGTTTAAATCTTAGTGTGAAAACTTTCTGAGTACGTCATGGGATGATTCGCCGTGTTATATTTGTTTACCCTGAGGAAACATTTTTATTGCCATTTTTCGTAAATCCTGGCGATATATGTAATAGATTATCACTTCAATATACTGTACCGCTGTAACTTGGGCGCATGAGGTTCGAAACCTATTCTAGGTGTTTGGCTATTCCCTGGGCGAGTTTGACAATCTCCAATATTCTCCAATCGATAACCTACTGATCAAACTGTTGACATCGTACGTGTGTTTATATTCGCTCTGGGAATTTTAAGGCCACAGCACATAACACTGGTGGAAAGATGTTAGTGTCTTTGGTGGACAATTGCACTGAACATTTTAGATCTACTCCAAACAACAGTTTTGTCGTGCTCTGGTAAAACCAACGTTTGGCCCGAAAACCTCGTCCGTTAAAATATCAATCGATTAAAATGACCCTCATCATGGCAAAAAACTCTCAAACCTGGGACTTTGCCAAGACTGGAGTTGAGAGTTTTTGCCAACCAAGATGAAGGCCATTTAAATCGATCGATATTAGAAGAACGTGTCTCCAGGGCCAATTTTTGAATTCTTGCTTTTAACAAAGTACAGCATCAAAGTACAGAGTTGTGCATCATCACATAGGCAATGAGTTTGATTGAGTTAGGTGCAGAAAATTCCACCATGCTTGCGTTTCTGTCCACTGGACTTTTTGCTGATAAAGAATATTAGATCACATAAGAGTCGCAAAACCTGTCGTGACATCCTATTTTCCATCGTAGCACCCAAGTGCTTGCGTAGAGGTAAAGTGATAGGTTTGTCCATGAATAATAGATTCACATAGGAGGTGTAATGGATTTTCGTGACAAAAAAAAGCGGTCTCTCGTTGTCGTTAGCAACTATATGACGTCAATGGTCATGATGCTGAATCTACAATATTAACTTATTTTCCTCTTTGATGGTGAGACACTCGGAAGGCGGGATGAAATTGAAATGAGCGTAAACAAATATTATTATGTGTTGAGGTGATTGGTAAAGAGGAATGAAAGTAAGGGATAAAGGAATGGAGTTGAATATGATTGGTTAATGAGATTGATAAGGGCTCCATATTATTTATGGAAGTAGCTTAACAAAATAATTAAAGTGCCGTACAGCGACATTCTCAATTTGCCCGAAAGCGTGACTTCAAAACGTTCCATTTTCATCATTCAAAGAAAACAGTAATTTTTTTGCTATTTAGTCATTGGCTTAAAGAAGAAAATACTTGTCTTGTTTGCCCCATAAAGCAATACCCTGAGTGTTTTGAAACTCCAAATTTTCTCTCTTTGATTCTATAGAGTGCAACACATAGCTTGAGATTGTTAACTCATTTTTTATTAGGATGTTACTTTGGACGTTTTGAAAGTCAGATTCCCAAATACATCGATGGTTGGCGGATCAAAACTCTGAAGTCCCGATTTTCACGGTCTGCGGATCAAAATTCTGAAGTCTACATACGAGCTTTGCGCACCATGTTTTATCTAATTTTGGGCGGATCAGATCTCTAGAGGCCTGTAGACTTCAGAGTTTTGATTCGCCGATCGTGAAAATCGAGACCAGAGGTTTGATCCGCCGACCATCGATATATCGACGTCGTATTAGATGACCCCCAACGTATACATGACAGATTTTTGAAGTCTCAAACTTAAGACTTGCTTACAATTCAAAGCCATTATAATCTTTTGACATACGATTTAAAAGCCTTCTGATCTACGCACACATATTAACATGTCTGCCAATCGATCGCAATCATTAACTTGATACAGAATTTTTGTTAAGGACTATATTTTGGGGTTGGTTTGAGATTATTTCCAGTGCAACAATGAGCCCATAACAATTTAGATTATCAGCTCTGCAATTAGAACATTAGTTCTGACCAAAGCAAGGTAAAGATTCTTCATAGCTGGAATCACAATCTTTTTGTGAAAACTGAAGACCTTAAAGCTACCATCTTGACCATTTCTATTACTTTAAAAGAAAAAGAAATTTAATGAGCTTTTATATAACGCAATATCCACTAAACGTGCTTTGCAAAGCGCTTTATTATTATTATTATTATTATTATTATTATTATTATTATTATTATTATTATTATTATTATTATTATTATTATTATTATTATTATTATTATTATTATTATTATTATTATTATTATTATTATTATTATTATTATTATTATTATTATTATTATTATTATTATTATTATTATTATTATTATTATTATCATTACTTTTATTATTTTTATTATAATTATAATTTTTTTAATGTGTTTATGTGTGTTTATCTCTCTCTCTCTCTCTCACACACACACACACACACACACTCTCTCTCTCTCTCTCTCTGTGTATATGTGTGTGTGTGTGTGTGTGATTTTATGGATAATCAAAATAGTCCTACCCATCTTATTCCCTTCCTGGTCGTGCTCAACTAATCAGTTCATAAAACTATAAATGACGCATGAATCACACAAATTTTAATGACAAAATGTTGTAACATGCAATAAGTACATGCCAGATGGAATGGCCTTTAACGGTTCTTATCAACATGTTTTTAGTTTGCCCAACTGTCCATCTACCTACCTACCTACCTACCTACCTATCTATCTATCTATCTACCTGTCTATCGATGTATCCTTTCCCATTATTGCCTCTCCTTTTCCCTTCCCACTCTATAAGTCGGCCTTCTTTTATTATTTGTTTCTTTTAAATTAGGCGAGCAATATGCGGGTCAGGGTAAGTTAAGTCACACCCTATTCTTTTGTACATTTTCCGTAAACATTTATCCAATTAATATTATTCTTTCTTCCAGAAAAAGAAGAACAACTGGCGAGCCCAGCACGAAGAGTTCATCAATTCCCTGCGATACGCTAAAAAGGCAGCCCAGTACGAGAAAGAAGGTAAAGACTTGAGACAGCTGACACCCCCTCCCACCAAGGAAAATCCCGACTTGGTTCCTTGCCCATACTGTAACAGGACCTTCAACGAGACGGCTGCAGAGAGACACATCCCGAGATGCAAAGACTTGAAGACAAAACCACCACCCATGAAAACCAGGAGACGATGATAGTGTGAAAGTTGCATTTGATATATTGTGTGTTTTTTAAAGGGACTAAATGGTATGTTTGCGTCAGTGTATATGGTCTGCTAAGATGTGCGTGTCGTCGGCGTCCGCCTCTGACTGTGCAAGCAACCGCTTAAAATTATGATACATGAAATTAACTTAAAATTTCAGAATAACTTGAATATGCCGCTTCCATGGTTGGATCCGGACGTATGTATGACAAAGACCAGCCTCCACTATCTACGTCCTTCTCTAAAGGTATAAACGCAATAAGCATTCTCTCACTGTGTATATGCTAAGAATTATTATAAAATTCCAACATGTGTTTTCACGCTTAGAGACGGATGCGGGGATGTGGGTATTTTCTCACAACATAATAATAAATATTTAGTCATCGCCTACATCACGTTTAGTGTATTTCAGTCTGGGGATACTAAATATTGACAACTTACAACAGTGCAGCCAGAATGCCTTGTAATTTTTGCAAAAAGTGGTTGAAACTGTCAAGTATGTGAAATGTTTTAGAGAATGCATCCATTTAAAAAGTCTACAACATATACATTTATTTCCTTACAAGTCGTACGTTTTTGTAAATGTTTTCAAATGAAGGCACCTTTGCTATTTGTTAATAATTATTTAGATTACACCGCCTTACACGAGATGTAAACAATATCAATTTAAATAAATTGCATTTACATACGAGAGGTCAACATATACAAATTAGACAAGATAATTCACCTTACATAGTGATTTGTAAACTTTCAAGCCTCTATTCTATGTCCTTGGATATAAAGACCTTAATTATTTTTTTTTTTGCATATTTGACAATCTATGATAATAATTTGGTCAGCCGAGACACTTTGAATTGGACATTATATGGAATTATGGGTTATTGTGTAAATAAATAATTCATTTGATAAACATACATAATCGAAATGTTGTCTTCTTGCAGTTGCAAGGATGTTAAATATTCATGAATGGCCATACAAGTATAGAAATCACAATATTGACGCTCCGTTCCAGTATTTTGTTTTGTCAGGTGAAATGTATTGTGTAACAATGTTGATCATTAATGAAATTTGGTCTGATACTATGTATAATTATTGCATGTAAAAAAGGATGACACCCCAGCTCCACCTTAAAACAAAAGTCAGTCTTGCCTTTCTAAACGTGTGATTGTACGTAGTTTGATTTTGTTCTGTGACTGCTTTGTAGCGAGAAAAGCTGAATATTTTGTTCGAATCATATGAGATATGAAGCTGTGTCAAAAGCTCATGTCCTTGTCGTAATTGATTTAAAAAAAAGCATAATGATCTATTTTGAAAAACAATTTTTAAAAAAGTTGACATATGACAGTTGAGACAGAGTGATTTTATTCGATCGTTTTTTTTTTCCTTATATTTTTCTATCTGCCTTTTCTGGCACTGATTCATATCACATTTTCAAAATTTTGACATGACAACTTGCTTCTCCTTAACAAACAATCTGCAAAGCCTGGCATAGTTTGTAGAGCTGAAAAATCATGGTCGACCATGTGAGTTATATTTTGATAATGACCTTGTTGCAAATATAGAAACAACATGAACAGTGCAAATATACACATTTCAAAATTATTTCTATATGATTTTGTATTAATCAGTGATAATAATCATGCTTTTCTTAATTTACTGAGCAATGAAATCACTTTGTGCACACATAGTCGGCAAGCGCCAACCTATTGCCAATTGCCACCGTCAGATGATGCGATGTATTTTATAACAAACCTATCGCATGAAGAAAAATACAACTATGCATTCTGTTTTAGTCAAGATATTATAAATATTTTTTTTTGCACTTTACATATCATAATGACTTATTATTTTCATATCCGTCAGCATAGATTATTTATTACAGGTTTTTTTAAACCGATAGATTGTGCCTTCTTTGCCCTTTTTTTTTTTTTTGTTCGTTTCTTTGTTGATTTTTCTTTCCATTATACTTTATTTATTTTTCTTTCGACTATACAATTATTTTACCTTGCCAACCATCCTGTTGAGTATTTCTTACATGCCACTTAACCCATTGTTTGTTATTCTACTCATCCGTCCACACCAAGCATTATATATGTTATTCGTTGTTTATTACCATGTATTTGATAATATTGCAATGTATTCTATTCTTAAAAATTACAATACTCTGATAAATACAGAGTTCAATCATGAATCTGTTGAAAATTACCATTAACCAGTGAAGTGCTGCACTCTGGAAAAAAAAAACTCGTATTTTCTTTTTAATGGCCTAAAAACTCGTCCTTCAAATATCGATCGATTTAAATGATGCTCGTCTTGGCAAAAACTTTCAAACCGGGGACTTCGCCTGACCCGAATATTGAAATAAGAGTTTTTGTTTTTTCCAGACTACGGCAGTTAACTTACTAGTTAAAGTTCTATGACCAATCGACCTTCTGTGTCACCAGCAATGTTCAAATGATTTGATCGTAGTATGACGTGTAGTTTTTGGTCAAAGTCGAATAGCATAACAAAACTCTTGGAAAATCATTTTTCCCCAGATCTAATTCAATTTTGTGCTAAAATATACTCATTAAAAGAATTGCCAACCATATCGATGGTTTCCTTTGTTGTGTATTTCCAATTATTGTTTTTAAAATGTTAATAACAGACTCTATAAATTGAGAACAAGCACATCCCATCTGCCTTATTCTCATTAAACCCCATTTTCTCCTTTTGCTCAGAAATTTTAAGCTTTAAATATAAATTAATTATAAAGGTCACCTACTTGCAGCAATGTGGATTTGTGGCACGAAACCCGAAGCTCCAAGGTTCGAGTCCCACTCTGAGCGCCAAAAAGTTGAGTCCTCGGAAATGGCTCTTTACTCACATTCACTGTACTCGGGTGTAAAATGAGTACCGTCATTGTCTCTATCCGAAGAAATAATTGTAATATCACCTAACAGGCGTGGTGTCTCGTCCTACACTTTAAGTGACGCTGTTAGCTAGGCAGGGACTCTTTGTAATGCTTAAAAAGTGTTGCTGATAGCTAGGGACTATTGTAAAGCGGGTTTGGAACATTTAGTTGATATTGCTCTATATAAATGCTCAAGTTTTTGTTTTTCTTTTATTTGTCAATTAGTTCTCAAACCTAAGACTTCAATTCAAAAGATCGATATTTGAAGTTTGAGTTTCCTTACCATAATAATAGGAAATGTATATATTTTGTCGGTATAGATCAGTATCGACTTGGTAAGGGATTCCGACAAGGATAATTAAAATATTAATTATAATGACTGATTATCGTACTGAAGCAGGACTACAAATTAATCATTATCCATTCTTCCGTACTCTAAAAAAAACATTAAAAAAAATTTGGCAAAGTCCTAGGCTTAATAGTTTTTTGTTGTTGTTTTGTTTTTTGTTTTTTTGTTTGTTTTTTTTTTTTTGTTGTTGTCTTTCTGTTGTTTTTTGTTTGTTTGTTTGTTTGTTTCATTTTGCTTTTTGTTGGTTTTTGTTTGTTTGTTTGTTTGTTGTTGTTGATAATGGGTTTTTTTTTGTTTTTTTTTTTTGTTTTTTTTTTTTGTTTTTGTTTGTTTTTTGACATGATGAGGGCAATTTAATCAATCAAAATTAGAAGGACGAATTTTCTGGCCAAAAGTTTAAAATGTGTATTTTCAGAGTACTGTGGCGTTGTTGAGTATGTTGAGACTGGCTTGCCACTCCATTATTTTTTTTTAAAAGGAAAAG
>NC_088360.1:110850573-110868073 GCF_034508935.2 Berghia stephanieae
TAAATAGTGGAATTTTATTGTCATATCTCATTATTTGCCTCATATCATAAAATATTTTACAAAGCTATATAGGGTTTTTAAATCTTTGATAGCCATTTTCTCTATAATAATGAAGTCCCCAAAGGCTGTGCAATTGAAGCTGCATTTGAGAGTGCCTCATCAGAGGAGAGAAAACTGCAAGAAGCTGCTGTAACCTTGAGACATTTGATTCTGGATTCTTTCAAAGATCATTCACAAATGCCTTGGCCTCCCCCCCCCCCCCACATCAGAGTATTTGCTATCTGCTCAAGACCAACTTCCTTCTGCTCTGATCAAATTTTTTACTACACTCCTATCCAAGCAAGGTGCAGGACATATGAGTAGTAGGTCTGAAAGACTTGTACGTTCCATGGCCAAAGATGTTTGATATAATGTCACTTGTGGACAATGGAAAATGCCTAAACATTTACTTCTGGGGATGACTGTGAGGCATTTGACTGGAAGTTTTCAGATTATAAACATCCTTAACCGCTTTGGACATTGCGCATCCCACTCTACTCTTTTGGAACTGGAGACTGCAATGTGCGACAGTGTTGTTGAATGCTCCACAAATCTTCCTTCTGCCGCATTGGCACATCCAAAAATCACCCATTTTTGCTGGGATAATTTCGATCTCACAGAGGAGACCACTGATGGGTCTGGCACCACACACTCTACTCATGGCATCATGATCCAAGAAATAAAAGAAGGAAACTTGGAAAGAATAATAGAGCAACAAAATGTCACGACTGGAAAACAAAGAAAAGGTCAGCAACTTTCAAACCCATCCAAATTCAGCCTTGCTTTGCAACTGGAAGAACAGAACCTTCTCTGACTGTTTCCACAACAACAGTAGAAAACAATCAAGAAAGACAGCTGCACCAAGATAATTTTCTGTGGGTGTTCTGTAGGATGAAGTTGAATTCAGACGGAGAACGTTTCCCTGGTTGGAAAGGTTGGCTTTCATCAACAACTCCAAACCCCCAAAATGAAAATGAAACCAACATGCCTTCAATTGTTGAATATATGCCTGTCATCAATGCTCCCATAACTGAAGCAGCTACAGTACAGAAGGTGCTACAACTATCTTTGGAGGCAACACAAGAGCTTGGTCAGCCATATACATTTGTAACATTTGACCTTGCTGTAGCAAAGAAAGCTTACGATATTGTCTGGCAAAACCCACAGCTTTACAAAACAGTCATTATTCACCTGGGTGTCTTTCACACCATAATGTCATATCTTGGTGCCCTGGGAAAGCTCCAAAGTGGATCTGGTTTTGAAGAAATTGTGACTGAAGCAGGGCTATGTGCACATGGTTCTATGGATAGGGTTATGAGTGGAAAGAACTACAACAGGGCTATACGAGTGCATGTGTCTGTTTTGAAGGCTCTAGAGAGACTTCTGCTTGCAAAATTTGAGCAGGACACGGATTCAAAACTCAGTAAAGACCTCATGTCTTACATAAAGGAATTCACCGAAGGAATTTCAAGCCATACAGCTAATAAAATTATCCAGTCAACTGTGTATGCTGAGTTATTTTCCCAGTATGAAGCCTTCAAAGAGAGTGTCCGCTCAGGAAAGTACGGAAAAACTGCACAATACTGGATCCAATACATGGACAGAGTTTGGCTTCTCCTCCAGTTTCTGCGAGCTACAAAGACAAACAACTTTCTTCTTCATATATCTTGTTTAAAAGAACTGTGCCCACTGCTTTTTACCATGAATCACCACAATTATGCCAAGTATCTCAGTGTATATTTTGTGTCACTAGCCAACCTGATTCATTCCCATCCAGGGGGCAGAAGAAATGTTACAAGATAATGGATTTAGTGTCTCCAGATCAAGGACGCCTGCTGGAAGAATAGCAGTTGATATTGTCATGGTCTCAAGTGAGTAAAGAGCTACTCGACTATGCATAAAGATATATGTAGAATGAGGCCCCAGAATTTACTAGTTACTATAAATGAAAAACAATTAACGATTTGTTTACAATGAAATAAAAATAATGATGAAATTTAATTAAAAGAGATAAACAGTGATCGTGGCAGTTACAAATAGAGATATGAATATTTTACGTAACTTATGATAATATGTCAGGTTCGTAAGTTTACGTTTCCAGGCAGTTGATGGGCTTGGATGATCTATTCCTCTGATAACAGGATTGGACTCGTAAAATTCCACTTCCAGGCAATTGGTAAGAGGTTATAGTGTAGTACAGCGGGCTTGGGTTTGATCCTTGAAGATTATACAATCAAAGTTAAAAGCTCCGGCGTCTTAATGGTGTAGATATAATATCTACAAAGTCCCAAAAGATAAAAATCTTCCAGTATATATATAGGAATAGAGCGACTGGCCGTCCGGCATAGATTGTGGAGAGAAAGTGAGTGTAGAGTGTTAGACCTATCAGCTTTTATAATAAGTGGCTACGTGACAGAATGTAGAACGAAAAGTATTCACTAATTAGAAATTAATTCGAGGGAAGGCTATAAAAGGAAAGACGATCTAATATTAGAAGGTAAAGTTTATCTAAGCCTACCGAAATATAACTGGAGTGAGATGAATTCAGTTCTTAATAAAATAAAATTTAATAAGATAATTGTGAACAACCTTTACTGTGACACCCCCCACCCACGTTTAAAATATACTCTTTAACCATTATGGGAAAGATAGATTTTACAAACGGAAGTAAATTTACTATCATGATACTCTAGCATTAATCCATTGTTATGATTTGTGCTACAATTAAATTATTTATTAACTAGACATGGAAATGTTTATATTAACGTAGGTATATGAATGGGTGACAATAACAATGAAAGATTGTGATTACAAATCATTGTGATGAACAACATGATGGCAATGTGATTACAAATCATTGTGATAAACAACATGATGACAATGTGATTACAAATCATTGTGATAAACAATAGTGATGGCAATGAAGCATGATTTAAGTCGATGATATGAAGGTAATTTTCTGAATGAAATGAATGAAAATGTAAATGGAATATTGACATTTCAATTATTAATCATAAATGAGTGAAAATTCATAACAATAATAGATAAAGAGAAGATTTCCCAAATCATGAATGGGTATGGTATATATATCCAAACAATACTCAATGTTACATTAAGTTGGGTCATCATGTTTACAAATAAAATTATCGAAATTGTGCGTTATGATTTGGCATAGTTTGCGAGGTAACTAACAGTATGCATGGGAGGTTAAGTTATACCCTTCTCATGTGTTTATACTAATCGAGAAAGTAGGTCGGCGTGAATATTTTCACAGCCTGGTATGTGAGAGATACTGAAAGTGTAATTTTGCAAAAATAGACTCCACCTTAGTACTCTACTATTATTCATTTTGTTATTTCTTATGTACGTGAGTGGTTTATGGTCCGTTTCGACCACAAACTCTTTTAGCAGTAGATATCTGCTGAATGTCTTTAAAGCAAAGACGATGGCCAGTCCTTCACGCTCTATTACAGAGTATCGTGATTCTCTGTCCAATAATTTTCTGCTTGCATATAAGCAAGGCATTAGAGTTCCCTCATGCTCCTGTAATAGTACACCTGCGATGCCCTTATCAGACGCGTCAGTTCTTACAACAAATTCTTTTGATATGTCGGGTAATTTAAGAATTGGTTCTGAACAGAGTAATGCCTTTAATTGGTTAAAGCTATTCTGACACACTTCTGTCCAAACAATTTTGTTCGGTGACCCATTCAAGAAAATTTGAGATTGGTGACAAAGTACTAATACTCTTACCCGATGACTCGAGTAAACTTTTAGCTACATGGAAAGGACCATTCAAAATAACAGCAGTAAAATCTAATGTTAATTACGAGATTAAAATTAACAACACAACAAAGACATTCCATGCAAATATGCTAAAAAAGTATTTTGATAGAGACACAGTATCGCAACCTATGTTTACTAATATCGAAGCTTCAAATGCAGGATCAATCATACCGTTGGTCATGGGACACAGACACCCGAGACAGAAAAACAAACAAAAATCGCACAATTGCAACCACCTAAGACAAAAAAAGAAGTACGCAAAGTACTTGGGCTCCTAAATTTTTACAGGAAATACATTTACAACTTCGCGCACATCGCGACACCGCTAACAAATCTGACAAAGAATGGGTCATCATCATCATGTAGTTCCATATCTGAAGCAGACGTCGGAGGTCATCTTCCGCCAAGCTGATCTATCTCTTGCCAATTCTATTAAAGCAGCGCCACCTTTCTCAGCTTCATCTGTCCAAGTTCTTATCCCTTTCAAATACGTTATTCTTTGTCTTCCTCTTATTCTTTTTCCATTCATCTTTCCAGTCAAGGCGAGTATTTCCAAACCAGGGTGGCGGATAATGTGTCCTAAAAATTCCATTTGGCGTTTGATGATTTTTGTTATCAGTGATCTTTTTCTGTTTGCCATTTCTAAAATTTCTTCATTTCTTTTCCTTTCCATCCATGACACCCTCATCATTCTTCTGTAAAACCACATTTCCACTGCCTCCAGTCTTTTAACCATGGTCTTGTTTATGGTCCAGCTCTCACAACCATATAGCAGTACAGACAGTACATAGCAATCCAGGACTTTGATTTTTGTTTTCATGCTAATATTCCTGTTTTTCATAATTGTATGCAGCTGGTTGAATGCATTCTTCGCCATACCTATTCTTTTCTTTATTTCACAATCTGATTTTCCATTGGATGTTACATTGAAGCCTAAATATTTGAAACATTCAACTTGTTGTATTGTTTGTCCTCTGCTTGTTATTACACAGGCTGGTGGGTTATTATTTTTAGATACCGTCATACATTCTGTTTTAGATATATTCAGTTCCAGTCCCATATTTTCACTACTCCTGACTACAACATCCAGTAATTCTTGTAGTTCATGTTCAGATTCTGCCAGTAGAACCGTATCATCTGCATACCTCAGATTTGTTACATTCTTTCCTCCAATACACACCCCCTTCTTATGTTCGATATCTCTTAATATCATTTCACTATAGAGGTTGAATAAATCTGGAGACAAAACACACCCCTGCCTAACTCCTCTTCTAATAGGTGTAAAACTGCTTAGTTCATTGTCAACACGCATTGCTGCTTCTTGTTCCCAGTACAAATTCCGTAATATTCTTAAATCTTTACCATCAATGTCCAAGGATGATAGAATTTTGAATAGTTTTTCGTGTTGTACTTTATCAAAGGCTTTTGAATAGTCGATGAAACACATATACAGATCTTTATTTACTTCAATACATCTTTCCATCAGCATTGATAATGTGAATATTCCATTTCTGGTACCCTTGTCCTCAACAAAACCAAATTGCATCTCCCCAATTTCAGGTCGTATTTTATTTCTTATTCTTAGTAAAATTATCTTCAAAAGAATTTTTGTGAGGTGGCTCATTAGGCTAATAGTTCTGTGTTGTTCACAATCAACTGCCCCTGGCTTTTTTGGTAGTGCTATAAAAATGGATCGTTTCATATCAGTTGGCATTTTTCCTGTGTCATACACTTGATTTAGAAGGTTTGTGATGAATTCAATCCCCCATTCACCCAGGCCAGTCAAGGCTTCAATTGTTATGGCATCAGGTCCTGCAGCTTTTCCATTTTTCATGCTTTTCATGACGTTCCTAACTTCATCTTTCATTATAGAAGGCCCTTCCAGTTCTTTTATCATAGGCATTTCTCCTCGATTATCAAAAAAAAGTTCTTCAATATATTCTGACCATCTGTTTAGAATGCAGTCTTTGTCCATGATGGTGTTTCCACGCTTGTCTTTGATGCATCCACTTTTAGCACCTGATTTAGTTTTGTTTGTCACTTCTTTGATTTTCTGATGGAAGAATTTGCCATTTTTTTCTTTGCAGGACATTATATAGTGACATTGTTCATTTATCCAGTCTTCTTTAGCTTCGTTGCATTTTCTTTTTATCTGCCTGTTCAGAGTCTTGTATTTTTCTTCCTGATTTTTGGCCTTTCTTCTCTCATTCATTAATTCTAATATCTCTGGAGTAATCCATTTCTTCTTCTGCAACTTAAGTGTGGTTGGAACATTTTCTTCTAATGATGCAGCAACACTGTCTTTAAACTGCTCATATTTCTCTTCTATATCTGTTAGTTCTCCAAGCACTTCAAACTTGTTTCTTACTGATAGTTCAAATTTTTCTTGTATCTTCTGTTCCTCCCGGAGAATGTCTAGTTGGTATTTAGGTTTAGCCTTTGCTCTTTTGCAGATTTTCAATTTAACTCGTATGGGGCATAGCACAGGTATATGATCGCTGTTACAGTCAGCCCCCGGCATAGATTTGGCATACAAAACCGAGTTTCGGAAACGTTTGCTGATGAGTATGTAATCTATTTGGTTTCTCACTCCATCTCCAGGACTTTTCCATGTCCACTTCCTTCTATTGTGGTTTGTTGACCAAGTATTTGTGATTGTCAGATCATGTTGACGGCACCATTGAATAAGACGATCACCTCTGTCATTTTTGTCTCCCAGACCATGTGGGCCCACAATATCTTCTATTCTTTCTCGGCCCACCTTGGCATTAAAATCGCCCATGATGAGTTTTATGTCTGAAGACTTAAACTGATGCATTGCTTTATCTATTTGTTGATAGAAATTTTCCACTTCTTCATCATCGTGACTGGTGGTTGGGGCGTATATTTGTAAAATATCAAAATCAAAAGGTTTTGCTTGTAGTTTGATTGCCATTACTCTGTCTGATATGGGCCAGAATCCTTTGACTGCTCGCGCCGTTTTATTATCTAGTATAATTCCAACTCCCCTTTGGTGTTCTCCTCCTCCTGAGTATATAATTTTACAGTCATCATAATTAAGTTCTCCTGCTCCTTTCCATCTAACTTCTGATAATCCTAAAACATTGATATTCAATCTCTTCATTTCCATAACTACATTTGCTAATTTTCCTTTCTGGTACAGACTTACATATTCGTAAGCAAACATAATTTCGTTATTGTCCTCCTCATTCCCTTTACAAATGTCGGCTACTATATTGATCGGGCCGCGAGGTGATCGTCCATACATCAACTCAAATGGGGAGTAGCCTGTAGATTCTTGGGGTATTTCTCTATATGCAAATAGGATTGCTGGTAAGTATCTGTCCCAATCATCTGGTTTTTCTGCTGACACTTTTCTTAACATATTCTTTAGAGTGCCATTAAATCTTTCACAAAGACCATTTGCTTGGGGGTGGTAGGGAGTTGTGAATGAGTGTTGGATTCCCATGAGTTTCATGGTTTCATGCATCATATGTGATGTAAATTGGGGTCCATTGTCCGACAGTATCTCATTTGGTATGCCTATTCTAGTAAAAATTGTCATCAATGCTTCAGCTATGTGATCCGATGTAGTTGATTTCAATGCTATCGCTTCTGGCCACTTGGTTGCGTAATCGACTAGTGTTAGTATGTGTGTATGGTTTCTATCTGATTTTGTTAAAGGGCCTATAATGTCAATTGCAACTTTTTGAAAAACTTTTTCAATAACTGGGGTTGTCTCTAATGGCAATCTCGGTATTCTGCCTTTTGCGACTCTTCTTTGGCATGTGTCACACGATTTCACATATTCTCGGACGTCTTTAGTAATTCCAGGCCATGTGAAATTCTCGGATATTCTCTTCAATGTGGAAGAGCTCCCAAGATGTCCAGAAGTTATTGAATCGTGCGCTATTCCAAGGATTTTGTTTCTGTAAATACTCGGCGTGACCAGTTGTTTAGTTATTTTGTTTCTTTTCCTATGTAACCTGAACAGAATATCTTTTTCAATGATGTATTCAACTTTTGATTTCGTCCCTTTGTTTGCGATATTGAAATATGATGTTAAAGTCGGGTCCTTTTTCTGTTCTTCAATGAACGTGTTCCTGTCAAATTGTTGTGGTTCTAGAGAAATAGTCATTGGCTTCTCTGTTGTCTTAGTCATCTTTCTTGTTTCTGCTAGACAAGCTGTTTCTTGGGTTAATGACCATTCCTTTACATCTGTTGGGTTGTCTTTAAGACCTTTTATATTGCCAACAATAACATCAGCGACGGGGTTGGGAAGTATACAGCATTCCACTATTCCTGTATAGTATGGGGTTTCTATGTACACGTTAGCTGTTTCAAAGGTTTCGACTGTGCCACTGAATGTGATGCATTGTACCGTTTTTCCAGTTTTGTCTTCGTCATTGATCAAAGATGCTTTTATTCCTACTGTACTGCATCCTGTGTCTCTCAATATTTTGCAATCAGTTCCATTAGCTTTGCCTTCACAAAAAAATAGCGATCCTGATTTGTGAGTTTGTGTTAAAAGTGACATACCTTTCACGGAATACACATTTATATTTTCTCCTGACATTACTCGTGTCTGATTATTTACACTGGTTTGGAGTGATGCATTTGCAGTTTCTTTCGGATATCCCACGATTTTGTAACATTTGTCTGCTGTGTGGCCTTTCATTCCACAATATTGACATTTAATTATAGGTTTGTTGGTTTTCTTATACTCAGTATTATTGTCAGTGCTATTTCTTGTTTTGTTTTGATAGGGTCGGCTATGGTCTCTATTGAACTGTTTGTTCCATGGTTTGTTACTATGATCATCTTGTTTCACTTGCGTGTTCCGAGTGATTGATCGGCTCGTTCTATTTGAGTACTGAACTTTAGGTGTACCTGACTCTGAGCAGCGGCAGCGTAGTATGGTTCCTTCAATGTTCTGCTAAGGGGTGTCAATGGATGTGCGCTGTTAAAGTTTTCTGCGTAGATTTTTAATTTGTCCAAGTTTTCTGGCTTTCTCTCTTTAAAGAATGCGACTAAATCTGGGTTGCAAGCTTGATAGATTCGATTCTTCAGCGTGAGATAGTAAAGGCCTGTAAAGTCGTCTTGTTTTACGTTTGCCAACTCAAGCCACCGATTTAGAAATTGAGTAATTCGGTTCACGAATGTATTAAAGTCTTCTCCACTTTCCGGTTTTGCAGTGTGAAACCTTTCCTGGTAACCATCTTCCGTTAATCTAAATCTTTTTAGTAGAGCGTCTTTAATTTTTCCATAGTCATCTGCATCTTCAGTTGTTAAGGTATAGAAAACTTTTAGCGGTTCTCCAGATAAGCAGTTAATCAAGGCTGTGGCCCATTTGCTTTCTGGCCAACGATAACCTTTAGCCTGAACTTCGAATCGGTGTAAGAAGGATTCTAGACAGTCTGAGCGTTCATCGTATGTTGGCATGCGTGGAAGTTTCACGAAAAATTCATCACTATTATTATGTTTTCTTTCATGACCGGTTTTTGTTTTTTCAATTTCCAGCATCATTTGGGTCCTTTTGGTTTCTTCTTCTGCTAAAGCTATTTGTCTTTTTAGTTCCCTTTCTTGGACTCTTTCTTCTCGTTCTTCTCTACGTATTCTTTCTTCGTGTTCTTTTTCTTCTCTACGAATTCTTTCTTCGTGTTCTTTTTCTTCTCTACGAATTCTTTCTTCATTTTCTTCTCTACGAATTCTTTCTTCGTGTTCTTTTTCTTCTTTACGAATTCTTTCTTCATTTTCTTCTCTACGAATTCTTTCTTCATGTTCTTTTTCTTCTTTTACTTTCTCTTCGCACCATGAAAATATTCTTTCCTGGGGTATTTCTAAGTCCTTTGCGAGACTTAAGTATCTTTTATATGCTTCCATGTTGCAATAAATTAGTTACGATGTTTTATATATATTATATTGACAGGATACTGTTACTGACTGTTTTATTTATTTACACTTACTGGAATGAACTGTTCTATTTTTAGAAATCTCTCTCTCTTATTTCAACTTATTATGTATGTTGAATTTGATGCCTTTTATCGTTATATCTTATAAAGCAATGTGTCAATACAATGCGGAGTTATTATGACTTGTGTCAATAACAATGTGTCAATCGCGTGTACTCTAAACTATGTTACTACGAAAAATGTATCACCAATGTGTGTGACTCGTCGTTAGTTTGTGTACAATTATTCGCAATGACGCTAATATACTAGAGTGTGATAACAATAATAGGATGCCAAAATAATCCCAAGTTATCTATCACTAAATATAACACGACGGCTAGTAGACTCCTTTTATTATTATTTAGTTTTTAAAGACTCACTTTTCAGAACATTATATATAAGTGGTTTTCGGTAACAGTAATATGCCAAAAATGCATTTAAAACAAATCACTATGCAAAACAAATCACGATGTCTATAGTTACTATGTGATGCCCAACTCATGTAAAAGAGAATAATGAAGGATATATTTACAACTCAGTTCGTGGCTGGGACCTCTCTCTTGTTCAATGGTTGTTCAACAATTGTAATTAGGCATTGAAGAGTGTTTAACAGTGATGTCTGAAATACAAAACAATAAAATATCGTAAGATTTACAATAGTTCCAAAATGTGTTCACAACACTGAGTGATTGGATGATAGGTGAATGAATCGTTATGGAATGTAAACATATTGAAAACAATTCATGAATGAGGCAAACAACAAAATGAAATGAGTGATATAATAACAAAGTGGACAAGGAATGAATGAATGAATGAAAAACTGAGTGAATAAATGAATGAATGAATGGATAATGTATGAATGAAAGAATGAAGGGAGGAATAAATGTATGAATGATTGGATAAATGAGTGAATAAACGAATGAATGGATGAATGAATGAATGAATGAATAAATGAATGAACAATGAATGAATGAATAATTTATAAATGAATAAATGAATGAAGGAATGAATCAATAAAATGCTATTCAATTTGAATGAAAGAATGAATGGATAAATTGCTATTCCATTTAAATGAAGAAATGAAAAAGAAAAAAAAATTATCCTGTAAATAGGGAGTTCAATTAAAATATGATCAAGTGGGGCAATTAAGAGTTTTACAATTTAAACTTTAAGGTTAGATGAAATAGATATAAGTAACTAAATAAATTCAATTCTTTATATGTGTCCCCTCCAAAATGTCATGGTCTCAAGTGAGTAAAGAGCTACTCGACTATGCATAAAGATATATGTAGAATGAAACCCCAGAATTTACTAGTTACTATAAATGAAAAACAATTAACGATTTGTTTACAATGAAATAAAAATAATGATGAAATTTAATTAAAAGAGATAAACAGTGATCGTGGCAGTTACAAATAGAGATATGAATATTTTACGTAACTTATGATAATATGTCAGGTTCGTAAGTTTACGTTTCCAGGCAGTTGATGGGCTTGGATGATCTATTCCTCTGATAACAGGATTGGACTCGTAAAATTCCACTTCCAGGCAATTGGTAAGAGGTTATAGTGTAGTACAGCGGGCTTGGGTTTGATCCTTGAAGATTATACAATCAAAGTTAAAAGCTCCGGCGTCTTAATGGTGTAGATATAATATCTACAAAGTCCCAAAAGATAAAAATCTTCCAGTATATATATAGGAATAGAGCGACTGGCCGTCCGGCATAGATTGTGGAGAGAAAGTGAGTGTAGAGTGTTAGACCTATCAGCTTTTATAATAAGTGGCTACGTGACAGAATGTAGAACGAAAAGTATTCACTAATTAGAAATTAATTCGAGGGAAGGCTATAAAAGGAAAGACGATCTAATATTAGAAGGTAAAGTTTATCTAAGCCTACCGAAATATAACTGGAGTGAGATGAATTCAGTTCTTAATAAAATAAAATTTAATAAGATAATTGTGAACAACCTTTACTGTGACAGATATGACCATTGAACAAACAATAAACAAACATGCAAAGACAAAAGGAGGTATTGTTGGGTTCAGCAAGAGTCTTCCAAGCTATTACCGTTGGAGTGTAACAAGACACAATCGAGCAGAATATGTATCAGCAACCCAAAGAATGATCAGCAACAACAACTGTATGGATATAGACACCCACAAAGAATTGAGCCTTGCAGAAAAAAGACAAAGTGAAAAGCGAGTGCAAAAGATCCTCCAGGCATTTTCAGCATTTATCAATCCCTTCGAAGTTGAAGATGGTCTGGTCAGTCTAGCTTCAGGAATGAAAGTGCAAGAGGATGTTGCTGATGACCTGCTAGCCGTGGAAAAAACAGGAAAAAGATTGTTTGAAAGTTTTGTTGAAAACAGACTGATGGAAAAGACTGTAGAATTTCACAAGCCATTAGAAAGGAACAAGACCAAGACATTTGCATCATTGAGGAAAGTGGTAACAGTGAAAAAAGACATGAACGTGGTCAAAATCAAGGCACAAAGAAATTTATTTGGCCAGCTTCTTGTTTTGTCCCAAGAGCACAGTGTTGATCTTCAAAAACTTCTTCAATATCCTCTAACACCTACTCCATGGTCGCTGGCTTCATCAGATGGTTTACCTCTGAAGACCAACAAAGCAACTCTGTTGCACAAGCTCAAGCCTGACAATTCATTAATGTTCGAGGATTATGCAAAAAAAACAAAACAAACACCGTTTACATTGTTGATGGCAATGCACTGTTACAAACTCTGTCAGCAATCCCAAATACATTTGGTGAAGTAGCCAAACTTACATTTTCCTCCTTACCACAAGCAGCTTGTGTACACTTTGTGACTGATACTTACATAGAAGATTCAATCAAAGGTTGTGAGAGATTGAGGAGATGATCTTCTGAAGATAATGCATACTTGTTAAGAGGATCTGAAACAACAGTGCCCAGACGTTGGAAATCATCTCTCAGCTGCGTTGATAACAAAAGATCCCTTATCAGGTTTCTCCTCAAGGAATGGGAAAGTAACGAATATGCAAAGAAACTGAGAAACAGGGAAATCTTCTTTGTCTGTGAAGAGAGATGCACCTTACTTTACAGTGACACGGATGAATTTACCACAGCTGTACCTTGTCTAGATCTCTACTCATCACAGGAAGAGGCAGACTCACGAATTATACTGCACTGTCAATATGCTTCCCGCCAACCAAACTGTGAAACAATTGTTGTCAGATCACCAGACACGGATGTCTTCTTACTTCTCCTTTCATTCTCAGAGACAATTGGAAAGACCCTGATTTTTGATACTGGCTGTAGCAACAACAGGCGACAAATCAATGTCTCTCAGATTGCAAAGACTTTGTCTAAACAGATGTGTGATGCATTACTTGGTGTCCATGCATTCACAGGCTGTGACACAACAAGTTGCTTTGCTGGGCAAGGAAAGCTGAAAGCTCTAAAATTTCTTCAAAAGGAGGAAGATCTTAGAATTCTGTTCTCCAGATTTGGAACATCAGCAGCTGTTTCGAGTAATGACTGTCTCATGTTAGAGTCATTTGTGTACAAGCTGTATGGCAAAACCTCATGCACAAGTGTCAACAAAGTGAGGTATGACATAGTTCGCCAGCGTTTCAAAGGAAAGAAAGGTACCATCTCATGCAGTGGTGGAATTGATCTGTGTCAGATGCCTCCTTGTAGTCAAGTATTGTCACTGCACATATCAAGAGCCAACATTCAAACTCTCATTTGGAGGAATGCAGTGTGCCAGAATCCTAGCATTCCAAAACCAGAGGATAACGGTTGGCAGAGAAATTCTGCAACTGAATTGGAAGTACAGTGGTTCAAAGATGCTTTCATTCCAGATGAGTTGCAGGAAATTGTGTATGAAGAAAGCTGCACCAGTACTGACGAAGATACATATGCCGAGGATGGTAGTGATAGCTTTGACAGTGATTTCCTTGACGACACTTCAGAGGACGAAGAGGATTTTGCTACTGATGATGAGGATATGTAATAAATTGGTGAGCAGTGCAAACTGTTAAGGAGTAAAGCATGTTTGCAAAACACATAAGGATATTGTTTTTATGTACTTGCTGCATCTTGAATCAAGAATCCCTTTTGAGTATCAATTATTCTTCATAATATAACAATGCGATTTCGTTCAGAAGTCTTCGGTAATGATGCTTCACTTGGGTTGTGAACAAATTAGTCTTTTTTCATGATATATCTATTGTTTTTTACCACACCTTCAACTTACTTTTAAATGTGACAACTGGACATCAATACCATGTTTAAAAAGTATGAAAATTATGATGAATTTGGCATCCCACAAAGTGGAGAAAAATTTAAGGGTTGCGTACACTTTTAGTTTTTCCTGTGACGGAGAAATTTGGAGGTTGTTGTTGAGGCTTGGGCCATAGCTTTCTTCAGTGCTAAATTTTTAATGAACATGCTGTTTTTGGCCATATTTAAAATAATTTTTGTGTAAAACACTGAAATAGCCCATAAGTTTAGATATGACACTTCATGAGATTACTGACAAATTGTTTCAACTTTCTGTGAATCTATATAATATTTACAAATTGAAAGCTTGTGCACATAGTTTGATAGTATATTCAATTTCCTTCAGTTTGATACCCAATTTGCATATATTTGAATTAATATTGTAGTCTCCAGAGCCTTTGAAAGAAATGTTGTCTCTTTTTTGCAAGGGGACACAACTCACTTTTTTCAAAGGGCCATAACTCTCTTAAATGACACTTATTTTTACGGTAACAGTGGAATTTGTATGGCCAATAAGTTCTATTATTTGAAAAACATAGTGGCATAAACTCCCAAAGGGGGGGAGGGGGGGTCCCAGTGGCCTAAGCACTAATATATATATATATATATATATATATATATATATATATAATATAATATAATATAATATAATATATCTACCCGTCTGTCCCTTCATGTCTGTTAAAGTACGTGTTTCTTTTTTCCAGAGTACGAATGGCAATTATTAACTATCAAACATCTACATTTTATACAATCAATACACAATACTGGTGAATACAAACGAAAGTGAACATAACTCCAATATAATTTTGATTGCAACTCTATCCAATGAAATGTAATTGTCCTCTAGTTTGGGAAGGTTGAGGCATGCCTTTCCTCAGTCTACTCTTTATCATTTATTACCTCGTCAATGAGAGTAAATTTGGTGTACCTCCTCTCAATCTTAACCACTACTTAGGCCCAATGACCTCGATTGGATTGCGGGGGAAGTCGCGCAACCTCGTGTCAAAACTCCCTGATTAGAAAAATGTTTCTGGTTCATTTCTTTTTTTTTTACTAAGGAGTATAGTTAGTATTTGATAAGTGGTCAGAATATGTAGTACTGTCTGGTTGAAACGATGAAATCATGCCAGCTTTTATATTTGCCAAAGTTGGAGCCTTGAAGTGACCATGGGCCAACGAATGGTAGTGTTGTCCTGAGTGCTTCATTGGAGGGCAGCAAACGATATTTAGTCAGGCTTAAAACACCTTTGTATTGACCCCAGGATAATAGTCCAGAAGATGCAGAACATAAAAAATGGCATGGCATCCTTTTAAATATCCATTATGATCACCACCTGCAAGAATAACAATGATTCTCTGTCCAGAATCCATGGGCCTTTTTCTGCTTGAATAATCAGACGTCCAATATTTTTTTCGGTTGTATATTTATGCTCACACATAAATCTTTGGATGATATCCATATCAAAGTTATCTATGATCCTTTTCCTAACACGTTGTTCTACATTGGTGATCTCTCTGTTGTATTGCTATAACGATCTTCTCATGGTTGATTGTGAAAATCCAAAACCATTGCCGTCCTCTTTAATGACTTATCGATAGATACAAGAAGACTTCTTTTCGCAGCTTTACGAGAGTGGAACCGATAGAGATTCCGTACCGTAAATATTGAGTATACAATCACTATTTCAAATGCTTTAAAGGGAGAGATTTCATATCAGTCTTTGATAATTGCGACATGATGTAGATAATATGCCATAAATAATAAATTCAAAATTCAATACAAACTACATTAGTGGTATGATCATAACACTTAAAGCGAATTGTTATTATTTGGAAAGAAGTATGACGTGAACTCATAATCACTACGCCAGCACAACATTTTTTGGAATACGATGAATTCATTCATACTTTGTGGTGCGTAACTTGTTTTCAATTTTTACAGTGTAAAATCTCTAATTTTATGTCAGCTGTTTTATAGTAGTTTTTAAGTAGTAAAGAAGAAAACTTTTTAAATATGGCATCAATACGGTCCAAAATCTAGATTCAGTTAAGACAAATTGATTCAAAGGTTGACACAAATTTTTACAACTTTTGATAGAAGGACAGCTGAGAAAAACCAGAAAACACGCACCATTAATAAAAAAAATCTGACTATAGTTAAGGTTATCACTCACCTTGACATTATCAAGAATTTGCCTCCTCCGATCATGACTAACCTGTATTTCACTTGCATCTTCTTCTTCGTCCTGACTGAATCGTAGAAACTGTTCACGCTCACTCTTTTCGTTATAATCCTCAGGCTTAAAGCTTGACGACGCCATAGAAATGGGTTGCAGCTTTGTACTCCGTCCGGATTGTGTAACGTGATGAGTTGTTGTGAACCACTAATATAATTTACAACTGCAAATTGTGAAGGAATAATTTTAAAAAGTAATTAATAAATAATGAATAAAACGGGTTTTAAAAAAATAGCAAAATAACAAACACGGAATGTTTCGGACTCAAAACTCTTTTCCAGCAAACAACAAAAACGAATAACGACATAAAAAATCATTACTTAAAAACCAGAGAGATGACAGAGAACTATTTGGCACAAGGTAATATATTTATGTTTGTTTTTGTTGTTGACTGAAGACGGGTTTTGAGCCCGAAATGTTCCGTGTTTAGTATTTTGTCCTTATTTGAAGCTGTTATATTAATTCTTGCTTCTTACTTTTTGCAGTCCGCAGCTCCTAACAGCTTGGCATCGCCTCGAATGAATAACAATACCATTGAATTAATATATCTATTTAGTGAATTGAATTTATCATATGAAAAGTCATTAACTTTCGATAATTATAATAAACAACTCAATGACAACGCCAGATTAACATCACTGGTGGAGCTGTCAAACTTCAGGAAAAATGCACAAGACAGAGACAACTGAAGAATCCTCAGCGAAAGAATAAGAGGAACGGCTGAAGCTGCGAAGTCGGATGACATCGAAAGAGGAAGATCTGTGAACATCAGAAAAGAATCACCATGGTACAATTTGGAGGTAAAACGTATAAAGAAAGAGAAAAGAAAAGCGGAGAAGAAATGGAAAAAATCTGGCCTGACAATTGATAAGGAAATTTACACATTATTCAAACATAGACTCAAAGAGGTGACAATTAAGGCAAAGCGTATCTACTATCTTGATAAAGTTGATAACATAAAAAGTCCGAAGGAGTTTTATAAAATCTCAAATAAGCTTCTAGGCAAAGAGATCAAAACAAGCCTGCCACACCACACTGACGACAAGCAACTCGCGGACTGCTTTGTAGAGTATTTCATGAATAAAATAACAACGATACGGAGTGAACTTGACACAGACGAAACAGAAGCAGAATATACCTCTTTTTATGGTGAACCCTTAACATCTTTCAAAGAAATTTCAATAAATGACACAAAGAAAACGATTCTCTTTAGTCCTAG
>NC_088360.1:110880573-110898073 GCF_034508935.2 Berghia stephanieae
AAAAATATTAAATCTTGTTCCATTCACTAAACTATTTCTGGCCGATTCATACGATCCGGTGACTCGGAAAGCAAGCTGCCGACTCCTACGATTCGCTTCTGGTATCCGGGTTCCCGGTGAATAAATATCGGGCCTTCACAGCTCAAACAGGGACTTACAGGTCTGGAACCGGGCAAAAACAAATGACACTACATAAGATTATGCCTTTACTTGACGTGTACTTATTTTGGGTTAGACAATCAAAATTGTTGTGGGATCATTGTTGTAACGGAAATACTCTAAAACAAATACGAAAACATTCTCCATTACAACAATATAACATTAGAATAAGCCCATAATTACGTTCGCTTATCAGACCTGCTAATAATATGTGTACCTTGCCTTGACTGCATTGAAATAAATAACAATGTGAAATTGAATGTAAGTTTCAATTTAATATACGAAAAGAGATAAAATTGTTCATAAGGGGGATACCCGAAACGTCCATTTTATATGTTTTCGTATATTAAATTGAAGCTTACATTCAATTTCACATTGTTATTTATTTCTTCAAGCTTCGAGCAGCCACATTTACCTTAACTGCATTGTGACATGTTGATATAATCTTTTCATTTCAGTTCCAGATCAGGAGATACAGCAGGAGCAAACACTATAAAAACATGACTGAATGAACTCGCATTATTCCATACTAACCCTACCACTGCACATGGAGTGGTTTTAGAAATCCGGTTAACTAATAGTACGAGGGATGGAACATTTACAACGCATGGGTACATCTTTATAATTAGGTCATCTTTTCAAACAAAGTATCTCGATCCTGTTAACCATTGGAAAAAAAAGCCTAACAAATACAACAAAAGGCGTATTCGCCGCACACAAATTTAGATGGTCTTGAACTCAAGTCATAGGCAGTAAACGCACATGAAAGCAACTCGAAATTAAAAACAACAAAATTGAACAACTTTTATTATAATTTCTTGGATTAAAAACATCCTTCAATACAAAAATGTCCGCTAAAGATGTTAGATTATCTTGTTTAAATCATGAATCCAAATATTAAGAACAGACACTTTGTAAACAAACTTTATATACTGATCACGGAAAAGACAAATAATGTAAATATTTTTACACTGAGCAATAATAAACATTGAGACTCTATACTATTTTGAAAACAACAACAACACATTTTGCCCTGATCAGGAGGAATCCAAAATCAATACAATCGTTTCTTTAAAATTAACTCAACCAACCACGGTGGGCAAAAACCTGGACACAAAGTCATCATGGAGTCAGTAGCAGTTTACATATTTATCTTCCCCTTCGCCTTGTTCACCATGATCGGATTTTTATTCCTTCTTCAGTCTTTTCTAGAAAAGCTCATCGACAGTTGCAAGAAGACCCAATGTCGTGGAACACTGAAGGGAGCAGCCATCATGTTTCTGGCCGTACTCTTGGAAATATTATCGGTACCCGTGACTCTGATTCTCATTCTGATCACTTTCGTCATTTTTATCATGATGATGTTCATGCGTACTATTCTATTCTTCGCTTTAGTTTTCTTCTCGAGCCCGTTTTTCCCAATCTTGTTTATCACGTTGCTGGCCTATGCAATGTTTCATTATTGAGTGGTATTCACTGTAGAATCACTCTCTCCATACCGAATATTTCCCGTATTTTTCCCCAAAACATCATATCTTACGAACGTAATTTTTTTTTCATGTTGTGACCGGTATAAATAAATAATGCTATAAATATTATTGTTCAGCAAAATAAGCTTTACAACACAGCATTAATTTCTTATAACACACACAAACAATTTCTTCAAATTTTGTGATTCACTTAAGAAATCAGAAAGAGAAAAACATTGGGTGTAGCGTAAAGAATATGAAGATTGACTAATAGTTGGCAAGGAGAGAGTTAAAATCCACAAGTAAATCTTGAGGGAAAATTGACGGAAATCCGAAATGTGCCGCACCGTCTCAATCTGGATTCATCTCGAAATGGACTGGAAGAAACAAAATGAGATTCAAGTTGAAATCATTGGAATTAGAAATTTGAAGGTGTTGAAGTTAAATAAACAAAAATGGTACTCTTTCATTAAGGAGATGCTAAACTGTAGAAGATGTGGACTGTAAAAAAGTAATAAACAAAAATGAATATAAGAGATTCAAAAAAGAATAGAATACCAAACATGGAACATTTCGGGCACAAAACCCTTCTACAGAAACAAAAAATAACAACATCTTCTTCTTCTTTCAGCTTATCTAGTCTTTGGGCTCCCCTTTTTCGTCTTTCCCGCTAGTTGTAAGTCCAATACTTTCCTTCCCACGTATTCCCTCTCTCGTCTCTATACATGTCCGAACCATTTCAATCTTGTCTTCTCTCGTCTTAATTGATACATACTTCACTTCAGTCAACCTTCGAATTCGTTCATTTCTCACTTTATCTTTTCTTGTCCAGCAAAGTGACCATCTCAACATCCTCATTTCTGCCACCTCAGCTTCTTTATCTTGTTTATATGCTGTAGCTGCTGTCTCTAGTCCATATCACATTGCTGGTCTTACAACTGTTGTATATATTTTCCCCTTCAGCTTTGCGGAAATTCGTTTGGCACACATAACTCCAGTTACCTTCCTCCAATTATTCCAGCCTGTCTGTATCCTCTTCTTAACCTCCATCTCATTGCCCCCATCTCCTTGTACAGTTGTTCCTAAATATTTGAATTGGTTTGTCTCTGGCGCATCCTCTTCTCCTATCTTTATTGGTGGTCCTGCTCTCCGTTGTCCGATGCACAAATACTCTGTCTTCGATCTGCTTACCCTTAATCCCCTTCTTTCCAACACCCATCTCCGTCCTTCCAGTTCCTTTTCTGCCTCAGCTTTTGTATCATTCAAAAGTACTAAGTCATCCGCATACAGCATGTCCATGATGCTTCTCACCGAATGGGTTCTGTTAGAACATGAATTACTATTGCAAACAGCAGTGGGCTGAGAGCAGATCCCTGGTGTAATAACAATAACAACATAAATACATTGATTAAAAATAGGCTATCTGGGTTTTAGCTAATGTATTTATGTTTTTTGTTTGTTTTGTTGGGGTTTTTTTGTTTTTTTTATATGTTTTTGTCAGCTGAAAAAAGAGTTTAGAGCCCGAAACGTTCCGTGGTCGTTTTGTTTCTGTTTTGAAGCTGTTATATCCATTTTTGTTTTATACTCTATTATTTTAATTTTCTAATTTAATTTTATATCAGGCTTACTCCAATAAAACCCTTTTAAGACGATTGGTCACATAATATAATGTTGTTTATTCACCAAAGTAACATCTCGCCATCTAAAAATTTCGACCATAAACAAAGTTTTCACTTACCATATTTAAAAAAAAAACGAAATGGAGTCAATATGACATTGTGAAAACTACTCTATTTATTAATTTCTTGATCAATGACACATGCAGGAGTCAATTCTATTCCGACAGGAGATTATCATCATTTACTAAGACCTTAAAATAGAAATATATGTTTTTCTCTCTTTGAATAAAAAGAGTAAAAGCAAAGATAATCTTGTATGAAGTTGAAATAAAGAAATGTACCTTTATCAGAATTAGAAAAAAAATCGTATTCTACGTTATTGCTTCAATTTAAAAAAATAATAACATTTAAAATTGAATGAGTAATACGAAATTCAGTTTCAAAATGTTGTGGCTCATATCATTAAATATGATGAACTTATTCGTATTCATTCCACACATTAATTGCTAATCTTAACATTTCTCGCCAAGCGTTCTAACCAGTTAAATCCCGTACCCTTGGAAAACAGGTATTTAAACATTTATTGGCCAGGACACTCGTCTTTCAAAATATCGATCGATAAAATGACCTTCATCTTAGCAAAAGCTCTCTAACCCAAGACCTTGCCAAGATGAGGGTCATTTAAACGCTTTGATATTTGATGGACGAATTTTTTTTTGGCCATATTTGTAAATACCTGTCTTTCACGGCTGTTAACAGTTTTAGAGTCCAATGCGTCTCCAATGGGCTTCTTGATTTCCACAGCATGAATTTGCCTGTTACTTTTCTGTCTGGAAGCTGATTTACACTGTGGGTGTCCCAAAATAATTGAGTTGCGGGATAGACTAGCGTCCTATCCAAAGAGTTTCAAGCTATTGCTACCGTATGTTTAACACCATAGAAAAAGGGAATAACCGACTCTATATGAGACCTATGGCTCTGATGCAGGAGTCTTTCAGAGTCATTAGACCCATGGAGCAGGAGTTTATCTCGGTTTCTATAGCGTGAGACGGACAATAGCAATTGCTTGCTTTCCTTTGGATAGGACGCTAGTCTATTGCAAAGCACATTCCCCCAAATCTAACAGACTCAGCTAGCCATCCACTGCTGGGTAGACAGGGGGATCTCGACTGCACCCGGGATCGATCCCGGTCCCTTTCATATAATATATAAACATATATATGATGCTTTCAAGGTGTTCTAATAAGAATATGTGGAATTGAACTGATATTTTCACCCACCTCTGTAGATTATGTAATATTATCGTGTCATTGAGACTCATGCAATTGTGGAAAATAATAATAATAGCGCAACTTACCACGTAAGAAAGGGAATCGTGTGTAGTTTATCGGGAAACAATGATAAACGCGATTACTTCCCTTGCATAGCATCGTTATCGATTCTTAATTTTTATTTTTATCCTCTCCTCAACTTTGGAGAAGTTGAATAGTTTTAGGTAATCGATGATGGTGGGCGTTTATCATTACTTATTATCAATATCAGACTTTTCGCCTTAACATGCATCTGTGCTATGTGTAGGAAAGAGAATAATACCGTCTTTATCAAGATTTTTTTTCTCACAAAAAATTGCAAGTCAAAGTTTAAAACCATAGCACAACTAGCTATATAGATACGGAACGGGACTGGTTTTTAAATAATATAGACTTTCCAAAAATGTTCATTTTAACACACAACCTTTGCCTTGTGTGCTTATTTATTATATATATAGACTAGCGCAATATCCAATAGTTATGCTCAATGCGCTCTACAAGAGTTCCGACGTCAACAGCAACAGTGAACATGGCATGAATGACATATGACAATGAGTTATACACACGGTACCGATTTTACATTAGTATGGGGAGAAAATGCAAGTTAGAGGGTATTCCTGGTAATCAACTTTTCGCCGTCGACTGACGATTGAACTTCAGCCCACAGGTGACAAGCCAAACGTCATCAACTTGGCCACAAAGCCATTTTAATTGGTAATTTTTTTATGGCACATGTCCGCCTTTTACTTTTATCATTAGCTAATATTTATTTGTTTCATGAACTGTAGATTAGATACTGTTGAAAATAATGTTTATACAGCCTTCCGTGGTGCTACCATGGTGGAGAAGACAAAGTTTTGTTTCTTTATTCCTTTATAAACAAGAAGATTCTAATTTTCATTATTTGGATCAAAACTTTGAGCAATTAAAATGCATTAACAATTTAACTACATATTAAGCGACTTAGATAGCACTTTGTCAGTTCAAAATCAAAAGTCGTCACAAAGCATACAACCCAAATATGTGTTTCTTACACTCAATAGAAGGAATGAAGTTGACCTCAGTCAGTTCTTTGTTAATGCTTTTAGACTGCCAATTGGGTGATAAGTTCTCACTTAAGTCCCTCTAACGTAGCGTGGCATGCTTACAATATAAGGTGGTGCCAGAACCAGAAGAAAATTACTTAAAACATGCGAGATTTGTAAATACAAAAGAAAGAAAAACTTAAGGAAAAGACTTACTCAAATAAGTAAGAGGCGGTATATACCATTTCTGTTTTTTTAATTTTTTAAATGCTGTAATCCATTTTTAAAAGATGGATACGGTGCCAGGATCAACCAATATAGCCACGCCCCTGTGTCACGATAAAGGTTGGCGGGCGACACTGTGACAGTTATACTGAAACGCATAGCATCAATAGATTTGCGGAGTTACAGTCCATGACTGCAAGGTACCTTTCTAGTAGAAGGTTTTTGATTTATTTTTTAGAATAACAGACGCTTGGGGGAATAGAAGACCGCAGAATAAACTATATTTGTCATAGAAACTTTAAGATGCACCAATTACAACAATGCACTAAGTCATGCTTACTCTGAATAAGAAGCTTAGAGCAATACTTGTCTCTGCTGCATATTGTTTGTGTTTTTATGAGATTTTTTTTTTTGGAAGGGGGGGGGGGACTGTGCTGGTGTTTGTGTTTTCCTTTTTTGTTGTTTATTTTTGGGAGGGGGGAGGGGTTGGGTTTTTTTAGGAGTTGTGTGGCGCTTGCAACACTTGTAGGTCATTTCAGTGCGAGTCAAAGGGAAAATAATTGAGTAAAAGTTGTCAAGTCAGGCAAAGATGACTATCTAGCTCAAATACGGAACAGAGGATTCCGCGACAATTCCATCAATATGCCTTTTTTGATATTATGACCTGATAGTCCCATCCATAATGCACAAGACTGGATCCCACTATGGAGAATGCATTCAAATGTTTACAAAGTACAATAAATTCAAAACTGAGAACATAACAGACACGTGATTTTGATAGACAGATTTTCACTTTTTACAAAAAGGGACTAGACCTATATATATTTGACTGCTTCCCACTCAGTTAAGGATCCCCAACAGAACCTGTAAAAACCGAGCAATCTCACTCCAGAACAAGGAGAGCATTATAGAAATAGAAAACAAATTTAGGAGGATAGAATGCACAGCAAAAAAAACCCATCAAAACGGTTGAATTTCAACACGGAATCAACCATGTTTTTAGTTGAAGAAGGAAAGTAACAAAATTTGCCGTTTATTGTCAAATTATCAATTTTATTTGATGTAATTTTTTTCAACACAATAATGAAAACAAACAAAACAAAATGTCAGATAGCCTCCTGTGATTTGACAATTATTCTATAAGGCATCATCTACAAAGAAAACAACAGGCGAATGTAAAAATAGAACATTTTAGATTTTTGTAGAAAACAATCGATTTCTGTTCTTTACTTTTGTTTGTTTTTTGTTTTTAAGGGTTTTACGGCGCTTGCTACACATTTAGGTTATATCAGCGCCAGTAAAAAGGAAGAAAATGGGATAGTAAAAAGTTCTAGAATTACAATTAAAGCACCCAAGAAAAAGTAAGACAAAGGGGAACTGGGAACAAATAGGAATCAGATGTAGATTCCAAGATCATACCACCAATGTACTCAGTTTGAAATCACCTACAAGTCTCATCCAGACACAAGCACAAAATCCAACAAAGAGGAACACACTCAAATGCTTACATTATACATTCAAAATAATAATAATAATACTTAACAGAGAGATGATTTACAAGGGAAAAAATATCATCTCCCACTCCGGCCAGCGCCAGGACAAATCCAAGTAATCTCATTCCGAGACAAAGACAGAAAGCATTTTGGAAAACAGATATAAGGGGATAGAAGACACAGTATGTACCTCCCTGCCCGCTATGGGAGGTCAGGATCCCCACCCAATCTTTACTTTTGAACCACTGTCTAAAGTGCTTTTGAAACAAAACAAAGATGCGTAGTAAAGTAAAATATAAAGAAAATAAAACATAATGATGTGCTCAGGCTAAATCAAACATAAATAAACCTCATCTCAAAAACAACTCACCTAATTTTTATAATATTTTAAAGTAAAGCAAAAGTAAATTCATTAAAATTTCATATAACCAGATACCTATAATCTAGCCCGCTGAAATTATCAATTTTAGACATTTACTTTGATAATTTTGTTTTTGACATTCCTTACTTCTTTACAAATAGATGTTCCACTTTATTTATTTTTAACATGAGTTTTATATAGAGCAATATCACTCGAAGTCTCAACGCGTTTTACAAGGGGTCCCGACTAACAGCACCATTGAACATGTAGAACGAGACAAGACAATTAAAATTATAGTAAATAATCTATAAAAGAAGGAATACTATAACAATCTAAAGTCTTCTTGAGTTTTAGTAATTTAAAAGTGTTATAACCATACCCTTAACAGTTAACTGCCGTACTCTGGAAAACGTGTATTTTAAAAATTTGGCCAGAAAACTCATCCTTCAGATATCAGTCGATTTAAATTACCATCATCTTGGCAAAAACTCTCAAACCTGATATTTGAAGGACGAGTGTTCTGGCCTAATTCTTAAATAAATACAGAGCACAGCAGTTAAATGGTTAAAAAGGCCTTAGCCAATCATTACGGTAGATCATTTAGATCGGTTGATCCTCTAGTTTTCCGACCTTATCTAAAAATACGTGAAAAATTATTTAAAATAAAGAACGCATAATTATCACAATTTATACCAGGTTTGTAAAGTCTTCAGCATTTGAATAAATAGATACTTTCTTCAGCTTAAAAAAAATTATTGTTGAATGGGTTTCCATCGTATCAAAGTTTTATAGTTCGGGTGGGTGCTTAACACAAACTTGGATTTCACCTTGTCGTATTATTTCACCATATTATTTTATCAATTTTAAATAGTTCGTTTTTTAAAAAAAGGAAAAATACATTCCGCGCTCTTTATTGTGCAGATGATTTGGACTTGATAAATATGATGAATTCAAATGGTTGATGACAATATTATCTAATTGCAAGCTTGATATAATTTTTTTGTAACCGTTTCATTGTTAAGTATTAGGATTATTTTTTCTTTACATTTAATTTTCTCCTTTTGATATATTATGACATTCACAATAATTCAAGATGGATAATCTTAAATTCTGCATTTTTTGTGTTCTATTTTAGCATTTAAAATCAGGAAGCTAAAATTACCTCATGCTAAATCAACACGCTATTATAAACTTCTTTGTTGATTTAATAGAAAGTATTAAAATTAGATCATGTTTATTCAAATCTGACGTCTTTCAGTGAGTTAATACTAGAAGATTATATAAAAATAAAATCAACTTGTAACTGTAAATGTCATGGAAATTAGTAAAATCATTATCATGTGCTTAACCATTAAAAATATGCATTGGTAATGGTAAAGTGGTGAGATGTACATCACAAAAATATGATAGTGAAATGTACATCAAAATTATATTATATGATTGACAAGCATAATACAATTGCAATCACGATTTCATAGTAACATCTTCGACATGTGACATCTCATTGCAAGAATTCAAAATTATAAAAGTTGATTTTACAATATTAACAGTATGGTACAGAAATGGTGACTGATGATAATATTCCCTTCACGATTCATTTCTTAAGGTAGCATAAATAGCCAGATTGGAGTTATTTTACTGTGCTCTGACAAAACAGATTTTCTCATTTTGGCCAGAAAACTTTCCTTTCAAATGTTGAATGATTATTAAATTGCCAATAAAGTCACAAACATTTTCCTTCGAAGTTGTCTCAGTTTGAGACTTTCTGAACAGTTGAGGTTCATAGCAATCGCTGAATCTTTGAATAAATAGTTTTTAATTGTTTTTTTTTGTTTTGGCTTTGTTTTGGTTTTGTTTTTGATTGTTGCCAAAAAAGTGTTTTGTCAGGATACGGATGGATTGGATGAATGGCGAATGTGGCGAAAACAGACACCGATGATGATGAGGTTGCTTATGAGGAAAATTCCAATGCGATAGCTGATTATTATAATGAAGATGTTGAAGATTACGACGACAACGATGATAATGATGATGATGATGATCGCGATGGTGGTGATACTGAGGTTAATATTATTTTAAATTTCTGTTCGACACAAATAAATATAAAGATAATCGCATAAAGTAAATTAGGATGAAACTGCGTTCAGGACGGATGACGTGCATTGTGACTATATGACTGTTACAATGATGATAAAAATTTTAAAATGATGAGGATGATGATGGTGTTGATCATGATGATGATGATGATGATAATAATAAAATAAAAATTAAAAAAAAAAAATAAATAAATAAATAAATAAATAAAAAAATAAAAAAAAAAAAAAATAATAATATAATAATAATAATAATAAATAATAATAATAATAATAATAATAATAATAATATAATAATAATAATAATAATATAATAACAATAATAATAATAATAATACTAAGAAGAAGAAGAAGAAGAAGAAGAAGAAGAAGAAGAAGAAGAAGATGAAGAAGAACTCCATTCAATCTATATTGTACTATATTCACGACTCATTATTATTTTAAATAATAGACTTTTCATTTTAATCAGCTTATACAATTTTAGTGAGTAAAATTGAAGAAGGATCAACAATAGAAACAGACATACTTTCGGCAATGAACTTAAATGTAAAAAATGACGACGACGATTTGAAGAGATGTACAATATCTACAAAGAAAAAGTGATTATTTCTAGGACCCTAAATTTTCAAATTTGTGCTTGACACAGCGGCCTAAAGCACCAGTGTCATAGGACATGAATCATAATTTGGAAATGTATTGATATTACTGACAATTTAATTCAGAAAAGTGAGTGGAGCAGGCACTTATGTTGATAATAACAAGAAATGAAGTGAGTAGGAGAGTGCCAAAAGTCAATAGAGAATAAAAATGTCGCGGCGATGGGGGCTCGAATCCGCGATCATACTGGTACGACATTTCCGCCTGTCCGGGGAGAGCGTGGCTCTACTGGCTGAGTTATCCACGCGGGTTCGAGCCCCTATCGCCGCCACGAAATTTTCATTCTCTATTTTGTCTTCTGGCACTACTCACTTCGTTTCTTGACAATTGAACCATCGATACAAGACAGACAATGTTTCCTACCTCGTATCATCATATTTCAAATTGCCCATTTCTAAATCTTTTTTTGATGATTTTCCACATCTTAAATTTCTTGTGTACGGACCATCAAAAGACAGGGTGTCCAGTGAAAGAAGACTGGACCAAAAACATTTTAAGTCATAACAGAAATTGGAATACCCGAATCCTTCCCCCAAAGGATCCATATCGCCATTTTTATATAGAGCTACAGAGGAAATAGAGATGTGTCAAAAACAGAGAATAAAAATAGCATTGTTCAGGCAGTCAAACTAGGGACCCAACTGGTACGGCACTCATTGCCTACTTGAGAGAAAGAGAGAAATTTGCGAGCGAACGCACTAGTAAAAAGACGCAATTGTATTATCAGTTTTCATTTATCACTTCTCTGGTTCCTTTATATTATCATCATTGATATAAGTGCTCACTCCAAGCTTTATCTGAATTTATAAACAAGCGTAATGTCAATGTAAGCATAGCCCTATATTTGGATTTGGCAACACATTTTACCTGCTGTTTTGATTTTGAATTATTAAGAAAGGACGTACACCGTCATATACCTATTTCGTATAAATCATGTTATTTTAAGTGTTTTCACTTTTCTGCAATCAATCGAAGCGTGTTATTTAAATTCATAGTTACCAACACCATTATCCAACTACGACCATGCCATTATGATGAAAGAACTAACATTTTCTCTCGATAATTATATAAAATTAACAATAAAGACACAGTAATCTGACAGCCGCGATATTATTGTCTCAGGTAGTATTCGAATCGGCAAATTCTGGACGCTTCTTGAAATACTAAATATAAAAAGCAACGTTTTCATAAAAACAATAAACAAAGTAGGAATGAAACTAATTAGAGTTTCTGTAAGTAAAGAACATACTTGTCTTGTGGTAAATAGGCCGCATTCATGTGGTGCAAACTTGCAATATTTCGCTTGAATGAAAAGTATTTTTCGAAGTCAAGAGAGAACAGAGGTAGCTCCGAGCAGCAGCCTATTTTATGGTCCATCTGAAGGCAACTATGCAATGTAATATGTAATGTTACTGATTAATACAACAGGGAGAATTCACAAAGTGCCCAATGGCGCTACTAATTGAAAGACAATTAAACACAAAACACCTGAACTATTACTACTCAAAAGCCTCCTGAATAGGATTTATTTTTCTCCAAAATTTTCCTAAAACTACAGAGCTCGGGGGCGTCTTTCTTTTCTTTATCTAATTTGTTCCATACTTTTGGGGCCCCGAAAGAGAAATGTTTTTAGTTAGATAAGTTTACATATGGGAATATCGTTAATCAGTCATTAATTTTGGGATAGTAGGAGTGGTCTAGCAGGTGTATACAATTTAAGATACCCTTAGAGATAAGGTAGCGCTATAACATTTTGTCGTTTGATGAGCATTGTGATATTTTTTTGAAAGCCACTCTGTCTTTAACAGGAAGCTAATGGAAAACCTAATTAAAACCAGAACCTAATTAAGATCTAAAAGAAACCTGTACAGAGGACAATGAATGATTGCAAGTACACACACACACACACACACACACGATGACCCATTAAATGGAATATTTGAAAGAATATAAAAAGATCACATTTACTGATCATCTCCCTTCTGACTGTGAAACATTGACTTTACCTGGACTTTATTACACAACAAAAAGTAAGTCATCATATCGGCCAGCGAAGTAGGAAGCAAATGTGGTTGAACATCGTTGTCTGGGATGAAATTTTAACACGTTATTATCGTGAAAAAAGTGAATGCACTTAATTCAGCCTAAATGTAAACTTTTTGTTTTTTTAAATAAATGAAATAAAGATTAACCTAAATTGGTAAAGGGTTTTTAATATGCAGTATCTTTATCAGTAAATAAAAGAAGACTATAATAACAAGAGAATATTGAAGATATGATATTAAAGTTTTGCAAGAGTAGATTGTAACAAAATTCTGTCAAGCCATCGTTCTCCCCCAAGACCAATGGCATAAACAACAGGTCTGTAAATGTAAACAACATTTTTTATTGTATGTCATGTTGAATTATAGCAGTAATTATCCTTTTGTTATTGAAAGGCCCGGTTTCATGATACATACATACACTCAACACTTACATTCAAACACACACACACATATATATATATATATATATATATATATATATATATATATATATATATATATAAAAGCACACACATACACACATAGAAACACCCTGAAATCCTCCGAAAAAAAGGACCGACAAACGTTATAATATAATATGTCAGGATCTACTACGATAAAGCAAGTCGTGGTTTCAAGCCAGCACGTGTTATTTCATTCTCTTCAGTTCGGAGTGATTTGCCTGATGAAGATGGAGTATAAGCTAAAAAATATAATCATACTGTTTCTTGCACATTGTCAATAAATACCCTGGGTGCAGGAAAGTTATGTCATATGCAGATAGATGAACCAACTAATAACTTGATAACATTGAAAACCTGATGTAAAACGATTGTTGTTTTATAAAACTGGTGCAGTCGTACAGTGACTCAAATAACGTATGTATATATTTAATCACAGATTGATTTTCATATTGATTTATGATAACACTTCCGTACTCTGAAAAAAAATACAGGTTTTAAAATAATTTGGCAAAAATACTCGTCCTTCAAACAGTGAAGGACTAGTTTTGTGGCCAAAGTTTTATAAACGCGTTTATTTCAAAGTACGACAGAACAGTTAATGGCGTTATGAATTTGGCATGATAAAGAAACAAAACAATTGTATTTACAAGACATTCTGTCTGTTAATTCTATTTTAAAAATATGAAAACATGAGAATAAAAGATCATTTGATATACTGACTAATGCATTCGTTTTTGCCATAATTGTATGTGTCTGTGCCCGTAGCTTTTTTATGTTAAAAATAATTTCTTTCATATTTTATTTGTGTGTCAATCGTCTTATTAGCGTCTAAGGTAAGGAAAAGTTAATGCGTAATATTTGCCTATATAAATTCCCCCTATTAGCAACTATGACTTTTGAGTTTTGAGTTTTAGAAAAATTGTGAAAAATAGTTGTTTTTTTTTAATTAAAAAAAAAATAGTAAGTTCCAGCATAGATATATGCACAGTTTTGTCTGGAGTATTTTGACCGATAATTTGGCCACAACAGAGGGTTATCTCAAATTGTTGAAAACTGAACGGGTGATACAAAAATTAAAGAAAAAATAATGATAATCTCCGATAGACATTTAACTGTCTCCATTTCAACGAAGGATCAAATTTGGATCGGTACGAGGCCAAATAGTTTGTCCAATACAATCCAAGTCCACTGAAATTGGATGATATAATATATTTGGATGAATTTAAGGGACAGCATGGATTATTCTACCAAGGAAACTGTGCCAGGCTTATCGTCATCAGCTAAAATAGTCAAAGCACGAGAAAATATAGTTTGAGAAGGATCCCATATTATTAGATTTAAGGTTAAATGTGCTACATAATGTCTTGAGTTTATTCTCTTGAATCTAGCTGGCCTTTGGGCAATTGGGTTCTTTCTTTTATATTCCAGAACTTAATTTGCAACTTGATAGCCAAGAGCAAACCAATAAATATAAAAAATATACTTTTTTCTAGTCAGTAACTAGCCATTTTTGGATAGAATATCAGAGGTCAAAATCCGTCTTTATTGACAAAGTTGAGACCAGGGCAAAAGTCACAATATGAAACTTTCTGATCTAAACAATATGGAGCCACCGGGTTTTATCCCTCAACCCGAAACGTACTGAAAACTATGATTCTAGCTCCTTGAATAAGACACGAGAATACTGCGGAGTACTTTCCGACAGGTCTAATACTATACACTCATACTTTAATACGACTGGTTAGACACCTAAGTCTGAAAATATTCCGACGAAACAGAAAACAATATCAGGTTTGTCTGAATCTGTGTTATTTTGGATTTTAATGAACATTAATAGTATTAAACATTAACCGGGTAACGTCAGCCTGTGTATAATTCTATGCGCTCATTTTTGATAACGGCTGTTTAGGCAAAACTTTTACCTTATAATACATTAATATGTCAAGATGACCCATGAATTGTCAAAGAGTTTTTGGTTTTGTTTTTAATGGTTTTACGGCGTTTGCAACACATTTAGGTCATATCAGATCAGTAAAAATAAGAAAATGGGATAGTTAAAAGTTGTAGAAATACAATTAAAGCACACAAGAAAAAGGAAGACAAAGGGGAATTGGTTCGAATATGAAACAAATGTAGATTCCAAGAGCACACTATCAAAGCACTTAGTTTGAGATCACCTAAAAGTCTCATTCAGACACAAGCACAGGTCTCCACTAAGAGGAATACACTCAAATGTTTACAAATCATATATAATACATAAACGAAACATGATACAGCGAATAACAGAGAGATGATTTACAAGTAAAAAGATTTCATCCCCCCAAAATAACTATACATTTGACTGTTTCCCTCTTAGTCAGGGTATCCGGTCAGGGCCAGGACAAAACCAAATAATATCATTCCAAGGCAAAAACAGAAAGACAATTGGAAAACAGATATAGTGGGATAGAAGAGACAGTAATGTACCTCCCTGCCCACTATGGGAGGCCAGGGACCCCACCCATAATTGTCAAAGAGTTTTAAACTCGAGACCTCTTTGAAATATCAGATTTTACACATTTTGACAAGTCAATCAACGTGAATTAGCAATTGCACAGCCAACATGGAGAACATTAATTTGTGTTTTTTAGTGTATGGCGATATGGCTATTTGGAATCGAATGGAATATCCGTTTAAAGGATAGGATGATGAATCAAATGATAGCAGTGAGAACTTAAATCAGTGGCAACGAAAGTGAATAACGTGAATTCGTATACAATATTTTCACAACGTCTGGTTTTGACTGTTTGAATTCAAAATATAAATAATAATAATAAAAAATGTACATTTATATAGCTCTTATGCCGAAGCTTCGAAGAAAAATGATAAATGATTTATGATAAGCATATTATAATATTATGATACATTTAGTAACACTATACACATTCTGATAACAAAATGTTCAAGTCGGTTTATAATGATAGCGATATTCTAATAAATATAAATTAAAAATAATATGCAAATGTTAAAAAAATGAGGTAATGTGAATCCGATCAGTGTAGAAGCATCAAATATATGTTGCTAATGAATATGATATTAATTATATATTATAGCCTGTGTGCTGAAATGGACAACTCGTCATTTTATCGAAAGGACAAATGTCAATAATTTTGAGTGTTGAATGGTAAAGAAGTTTTAAAATTTTCTCTTTGGAATTCTATGAAATAACCCCTGAAATTGCCTAGAGCAAAACAGAATAAGAGTTAGATTCCTTCTTATTATGATTTTCTTCTTTACCTTTTTTCTTTGTGTGGCACATACACATTTTCAGGATTTTTATTAATTGATGTCATGATCACCAACGGCCGTCAGGGTACGATGTGACTGCGTTCTGCTCCTACATTGTAAATAGGTCATGGACCTTAAATTACAATAAATAATGCTTTAGATAATGTAAAGCATTTCGTGTGATAATAGTGTATTTGTATCTTGCCCTATATATGCAGAGAGATTCTTGATGCAAGAACAGCCTGGTCTATAAGCTTCAACAAGCAGATCCAGTCCAAACGTGACTAAAATATAATATTGTTTTCATCATTATATTTTTCCACTACAAATGCATTCCCTGTCTATAGGGAGCTGTCTGAAATAAGATGTTTTCGTCAATTTATCAACAATGAATTGCCTGTGTTACAACACATTGTCCGGATAATGTCATTATCAACAGAATATATAGTATTGAAAATGTCTCCTTCTGGAACCCTCTAAAATAATACATCTGTTTGCCTTTTGGAGCCATCTCATAACTTAAAGGAAAAAGAATTATGTCACAACAAAATCATAACCTCCATGGCCATAAAACTTAACATTATTTTTTTTAGTCCACAGTTCTCGTTTTTCTAGTCTTCAAGTATAGCACTCTTGTTTTACGTCCATCTTTAAATATAAAGATTTCACTCCATCCTGAGAAATATTAGACTGCCCTTTCTAAGTGATGTTAATAAATAACGTTGTTATAAAACAAGCAGTTTGTAAGTTGGGAACATATCAATGTATATCTTGAATTCTTTGAGGTCAAAATAATTATCATTTCGAGCTCTTTCTTGTTTGTACGTAGCTTCAATTTACTGTTTAATTGGCTTCATTTACGATGCTGTCCATCCAAAATATTTGGGAATACATTTTCCATTGTTAATTGGACGTTTGAAGATAATTAATTTGGATTCGATCATCAATACCATTGGACCTGTAGTGTATGCATGCAGTGAATCCATATATCTGTGTTTATCACAACTCCTGGAAATGAATTTACACGAGTTTAGCTCTGATGCATTTTTGACATGTCAGTCATTGATTGCCAAAATTAACAAACACAATAATGGTATTGTTTTGTTGTAGCGAGGTGTTACAAAAGATCCAGAATACGCTTCAACAATCGTAACGTCACTTCCCTCGTAATGACGCATGGTAACTTAGTAACTGGCTCTAAACTATCGGGACAATGGCGGACGCCCTTATGAAATATTTCTCCCACGAGCATAAAAGCGTATCCAGAGGAAAAAAAAAAAACATTATAAATCTGATCATGTTTTGACTTTTACACATTCTGATCACAAGACATA
>NC_088360.1:110903073-110915573 GCF_034508935.2 Berghia stephanieae
TCACCATTGTCATCATTGGCCAGGAGAATCAAGGTTCAATTATGGCGAATGAATTAAGATGAACCCCAACTTGTCCCAAATTCTTAAATCTGAGACATCAAAAAAGATAGGATGACTAAAAGTGAACCAATTCAAGTTTTTGACAATCCTTGGTTACAAAGTCAAAGAAAAAAAAATTATGAGACGGTTTTAATTAATATAATTTTAATTCATTATTTTAACCCTCTCCTTACCAACTACAGGAAAATCGTCACATTCGTTACGATATAACCAACATTTTTCTTATTCAAATGTCTCTTGTACATCATCAAATTTAAAGAAAATGAACAGTGTGTTGTAGAGCATGTTTTGCTAAAGAAGTTTTGTATGGAAAGAACTTACTGCTATTGTGTCAGAGTGATAAAAATATTTTTTTATTTTAGTTGGGTATGAAGTTTTGGGGTAAATCCTGAAAATGGCTAGTAAGGAGAGTTAAAGGAAGGATATTAATTCCAGCACCAAGCTGTCTTAAGTGTCAACGTAACACTGTCTATATGTCAGAATCGTAAAATTCAATAATTCAATCTGTTTAGTCACAATAAGTTGATCATATAGATATGGAGGAAGAAGTCCAGACAGGGCCGAGCACATTCAAACTGTTTCAATTCAAAGCCAAGTCTGAAAAAAAATTGAGCTAAAAACTTAGCATAATCAATGGAAAACGTCTTCCTCTAAGGTGAGGTAGCCATAGTTCTTCAATTCTAAAGATAGAATATATTAATATAGACTACAGGTGCATGTTTTGTGATTAAGTGTCATGTTTGGAGATAAAGCGTATTATTTTGTTTTTACTTAGTTGTGCCTATTTTCAACACCATGCCTGGTTATAATCTACCAGGCGTACCGCTCTTTTCCTATACACGGGCTACAGTATAATTTCATGAATAGCGACAAAGCAGCTAATAATAATATATTACATAGCGCATTGAATGTGGTTTAATAGTGTAAAAGCATAGCGAACTTATTCCCTTTGCTAAAGATTTAACAGTTGATTCAAATGTCTGTCTTTCTACTTTATGTCTTTGGAACCAGAACTGTCAAAAATATGGATAACTAGTTGGAAAAATGCAGAATTGACGCTTAATAAACAGATGTCGTTATTAACAGTAAAGTAATTTATTACCTTTTTGTTCAAGGCGCTTAATTCTACACTTTAGTGTATAAATATTTCATTCGCCCCAATGCATTTTTATCTCATAAGATTCGCGAAACTAGAGAATAGATCATTTGTGAGGTTAGGTGGTGTTCGATATGACGCTAGTCTTTGTACCTGTAGGTCCTTGGATCGAGTCTTCTATTATGGGAGCGCAAGGTTGAGTCCTTAATAAAGGTTCATTACTAACATTCTCTCACTGTGCCCAGATCTAAAATGAGTACCTGGCCGATAACAGCGTTGACTTTCTCCGAACATTATTTGTAATAGCGCGAAATGGAATACATTGTCTCGTCTTGTGCTGCGGTTGGCTTGGGACTTCCTTGTGTAGCACATTGGGCTTATTTAGCGGATGTTGCGCTATACAAATGCTCGTCCTTTTTCTATTTTAAACTATTCCATAGAATTTTATGACAGAACGAAAAGAGCCACCAACAGTTGGCTAGTTGTCTGCGGTAGATCGTAGGCCAGGGTAGATGGGACACGCTCTATCTCCTATCGTATTTGCCACCAGTGATGTTGATGAGGTAGGTACAAGTCTGGTAACTACAGATTATAGTCTAGTCGGATAGGTGGTTGAGACTGGGTTATTGATGGGACACAAAGATAAGGGGTAAGTGAGGATAGAGTCTGGATTATATTATTGATAGCATAGACATGTTAGATGTGAAGGGTGAGGGGTACAAGATAAGGACTAATATCGGGTGGTCGGTACAATGTTAGGTACTGGGGGAAATTCTCAAAATAGAGTGGTTAAACTGTTACAGTGCAATTGTTACTATATTTGGGTCTCCTTCTTACAAGAGGTAACCCAACCATAGCCTGGCACTGACAAAACATAACGTCAGAATACACGGCGACGAACAACGAAAGAAAAAGAATCGTGAGTTACATTCTATTGTGTATAGTAAAATAAAGGGAGTAAAAATGACTCATAAAAGATACGCAACAAAGCAACCAACCTTTCGGCCTTAGGTCTTCTTCGGGTAAACAAAAAATGTTATACAAAGAGTGACTATCACTCTTTTTATTTTACTATACATTTATTGACTCTTTTATGCACCTCTAAATTTTGGATATATTCTATAATTCAATCAAGGGGATTATCGATTTCCTTGAGCACTATTAACGACAACTCAGTAAGCGATGCACTTAGCCTAACAATGACGCCACGCTGTAAATCTTGTATCAGACTATCACAAATTAACAAAGACTACGAGCCAATTCCCCTACCCCCCCCCCCCCCCCCCCTCTCTCTCTCTCTCTCTCTCTCTCTCTCTCTCTCTCTCTCTCTCTCTCTGTCACCTCCCATTAATACAACTTTTAGATCATAGTATGCTCAATGAAAATGTTCACGTGCTGAAGGTGCGTATAAACGATATGGCGTTTCAAACAATAATTCGGGCTATTTCTCATTCAGGTTCAATAAATAACCCTTTGGTCTATTTATGAACCCATAAGGAACACTAGTTAATTATTCCCTTTTTTGTGGCATGAAATAGAGTGGCAATCACTTGCTACTGTCTGACAAAACGAGAGAATATCGCAGAAAACTTTCCGCTAGATCTATTGAAAAACCCAGAAATCGAATCACTGCTTTGGGATGTTTGTTTTTTCTTGTATTTTTCTTTCTTGCTTTGTCTGGCACCTTTCATACACACTTGTTCAGTTCTTTACCTTAGAGGACAAGGAAACCAGAAAATTTTCCATCGTAACACGTAAATAAGGAATGCAAACTGTTTCGTTTGCGAGAAAGTCAGATTCTAAAGAGCCCCATATGACCAAATCAGACACAAATAAACAGAATTATTCCCTTAATTGAAATGATTGGCCCAAAATTTATATAATAAGAGCGATAGCAAGGGGCGTCATATATATTATTTACCAATCTTGTTTTTCTTGGCACCACCATACAGAAATCTTGATATTTGCGTAACATCTTTTGACACCAACCGGATTTGGAAATACCTGGCGCTGAAGGTAATATCCGTATTATTTTGACATTGCTATTGTAAAGCCTATGCTTTGATGTCGCCCATCGTTGACGGTTAATGTGCAAGGTGATTACTCAAATCAATAGCGCCACTCACTCTGCAGTACTCTGAATAAATAAAAAACACATTTTAAAAATTCTGGCCAGAATCTCTTCCTTAAATCCCAGATTTGAGAGCTTTTGACAAGATGAGGGTCATTTCAATTGATCGATATTCGAGGGACGATATTATGAGAGACGAATTTTCTAGCCAAAATTTAAGAAAGTGTTATTTCTGAGAACAGCATCACTGTGATCCCTATTATTTATAGTTTTGCCAAACTAAAATTATGGAAAAATATTAGGAAACGACGTGATTAATGGTAAAGACGATATAAAGCAGATTACTTGAAATTAATTTACTTCGGGTTAGAACTTGCATAATATAGTATGCATAACAATGTGGGAGTAAATTAGGTTGAGACACAATTACTGCGAGATATTACTCTGCACTTCTCTGTCTGTAATTTACTGTTTAATTATTATCATTCTATAGAATAAAGATCATAAATCCATAGCTGTTTTTCTTTCTTTTTTTGACAGCTCCGGGGCTTTTTGAGTTCATGGACTCGTTTAAAGGAAATAATATGCATGTCGGTATCACACTTTAGGGTTTAAGCCAGAGGTAGGGGGGGGGGGAGGGGGGGAGCAGGGCAAGTAGATAGACGGTCTTTGTAATAAATATTTACGACTATCTTTTACATCTTTTCTGACCATCAATTTATCATGAACTCTATTATCAGACGAACTTCATCAACTTGTTTCTTTTTCAATTCCAGGTATTGTAAAATATTTGTGGAAATCAGACTCCGCTCAAACACAAACATATTTTTCAAACAAAAAATTATAAGTCTAATAGTTACAGAGATAACGATTATGAATACATAATAAGTTTTAGTGTATGAACTCAAAGAACCACTTAACACCTATGTCTGTGTTTTGAAGTATTAATTTGTTTATATTTTTAATTATTACCATGTCTGATAACTGATCGTTCTTACAAGATGTAAACAGATAGACGGTAATATCGTGTAAACCACAACAATATTCCATTTCAATACAATTTAATATTGATCCATTGTGTATAAGGCCGAATAGTCACGGATGGTCATATTCTGGAACTCCACCCCAATGCTCATGTAAATTTTGCTTCCCCTAATAAGGCGGAGTTGTTGTACCAGTAAGGTCGCAGGTTCGAACCCCCATCGCCGCCGCGAAATTTTTATTCTCTATTGTCTTCTGGCACTTTCCTACTCACTTCATCTCTTCTTGTTTTCCCCAAATAAGTCAATTTACGTCTTTAAAAGACATTTTCAATTGATCCGTACGTGTTCTCATTATATATTTCAATAGTAAAGCTTTTTTTTCTATATCTGTCTTTTACAATATAGACAATATATATATATATATAGTTTGAATTTAAAATATAATGTAGATATTTGCAATTTTTTGTTTCAGGTTTACTAATACTTGTACTTTATCGATAATTTATATTTTCAATCTTGTTGTACTCCTTATGTTTCGTTATCCATATTTTTATTCTTTTAACTCTCTCTCTATCTCTGGATATATGTTTTAGATATAGGATAGCTCAAAACAAGCATAAAAAATAAAAGAAAATAAAAGAACTAAAAGGTAAACTTGCAAACTAATGATCTTGTTTAAGAACATGTGTGTAATCTGTGGGATTTAGTCATGCAAGGGGCAGAGTAAAAAATTACAAGTTGACGTGCTCCGTATTCCTGTTTCCAGAACCTTAGAAAATGTGTGCGTTTAAAAATAAATACAATATCCAAATAATATTATCCTTCTAAGCTTACGCTATTTAATCATTTGGGTTTACTACAACAAATCGCTTAATCAGAATATCAAAAAGTGAATTGCAACCACACCTTATGCTCAACATATGCGTTTCCAATCGTCTTGAACTTTATATCAGCTGGTTTCGACAGCAAAATGTTCCGTATTTTGTTCAGATATCGTAAAACAAACACACGCAACCAAATTGTTTCCTTCAATCTTTGCCATAAAGAGCTAAAAACAAGTAATAATCTCTTAATATGCCAACTCTTGTCCCAACAAATACACAACTTTCCATCAAACCCCCTATTTTGCGACAAACCAGAGTTTTTAACAAGATGTGGCTCATTTTAATCAGTCCATTTTTGAAAGAAGAGTTTTCTGACCCTTTTGAAAAAATGTGTGATTGTTTTTTTCCGAGAACGGGAGAGTTGGTAAAACTACCTTGCATCATTCCATGAAATCGTTCCAAACATCATTCCATGAAATCGTTCCAAAGACAAGTTAAGTCAATAACACTGCCAAAACCCGACTAACAAAACACACTATTTTAGATTCTGGCCAGAAAAAAACTTGCATTTCAAATACTGATCAAAATGATCCAATTTGCCTTGGCTAAAGTCTGATAATATTTGAGGTAATAAAAAGTCGAAGGTTTAGGACGTTTCCACAAGCTGAGGATTATTTCGATCGATTGATATAATTTGAAGTTAACATTTTCTGGCCAAAAATTAAAAAGTTTTTTTTTATCAGAGTACGGTATTCCATATGCTGGCATATTGGTGTGCCAAATAATCCACATCTGAACGGCAATAAACATGACAAATATTAAGATAACAATATCATTATAATCGTCTTTACTGATATAGGAAAATATGACTACATTATTAAATCATGATTATATAAATGATAAACAAAATCAATGAAATGAAATTAGAAATATATATTGATGGTAACCGACTCAATTGAAAACACCAGAATATTATCATTAAAACCTTCTTGGAACATTACAAATTTAACATATGACTTTTTTTCTTCAAATTTTGTGATGGACAAAACAAATCTGAATAAGAAAATGAATATCATATTGTAACAGATGTAACAATTTCCCTGCAGTTGGTAAGAAGAGGTTTAAAGTGATAAGGAAACATGTTTTTTTGGACTTGATAGCAGATCAATTCCACAATGTATTGATAAATTCTTTATTAGCTTCATTATTTCTGACTCAAAAAAAACATCTGTATATTGCAGTAACAAATTGAATGATATTAACCCTGATCTCCTGATGAAAAATGATAGGCGGCAAACTTGCAACCAGATAAATAATTGGGGATTGTATGAACCAAAAAAAAAACAGTCTCAGCATTAGAGGGTTAATCAAATACATTATAATCTTCCAAAGTCAATAAATAGAGCCAATCATATCGCCAAACAAAAAGAGTACGTAAGGAAAAGGTCATCACACCAGTATCGAGGCATTTACTCTACAATACCTTCGTTTTCTTCATTCCGCCACCTGAATCGGCAGCCTCTTTGAAAAAGGCTAGAGGTCATTTTTTTATTGATTAGTTATTGCAAAATGTTGGGTTCTTTTGCAAAATAATATAATATGTTGGATTCACAGGACGAGCGTTGCAATGCTTACGTACGGGCACAGGCGTACAAAGAATAACCTGACGTATAGACACAAACACACATTCTCTCTCTCACATACACACACATACACACACACACACACACACACACACACACACACAGAGCAAACAAAATCCGTGCGCTGTTGTCAACAAAAAGGTGGAATCAAGAAAGAATCTGAAGGAAGACAGATAGATAGAAAGATGTAAAGATAGATAGTTAGAAAGTTAGAAAGATAGATAGACAGACAGATAGATAGACAGATAGATAGATAGATAGATAGAGAGATAATATATATATATATAGATATATAGAGAGATAGATCGATAGAAAGATGTATATATATATATATATATATGTATATATATATATATATATATATATATATATATAGATAGATAGATAGATAGATAGATAGATAGATAGATAGATAGATAGTGTCTATAAGGATCTTTATCATTGAAATGGGACACTCAATCATTTTCCTATTATTAAATTATTTTCTTGTTATTTCCCTTGGAATAAATAGCAGACCGGTAAAACGTAGAGAAGGTGTTCCGTGATCCAGCACAGTTTACACATCTTGATATCGGAAATTGGTGAACATCTCGTAGGGAATATTTCATGAAAAGCAAAGGGATGCAATGATAATCTGGTGATAAACGTCCTATGTAGGATCTGGCTAACCTTTTCCATCTGTGAATATTGAACCCTGAACGAGTGTGCTCTATTACAATATTGATAAGATAGGCCGTGAGTTTGTTAAGGCTTTTTTTCTTTATTATATATTTGCCTTGTGCAGAAAACGTGTGACTTACGAGGAGTTCTTTTTGCGTATCATTGACTGATAATAATATTTTGTAACAGCGGAGAAATCTGGATTATATCGTTCGGGTCTTTCTACATATTTTTCTTCCATTAAAAAACCCTCCTCTACCCTTCGTCCTCCTTTTCGTCTTCATCTTTTCCTATTTTTGCTTTGTTATCGACACATAAAGTGTTAAAAAAAGTAAAGACAGATTATGAGACCTAAAGTAAGCTGTGGGAAGCAATAACGGAGAGAGAGAGAGAGAGAGAGAGAGGGGGGGGGGGGGGGGAGAGGGAGAGAGAGAGAGAGAGAGAGGAAGGAGGAAGAAGAGAATGTGCATATATATATATATATAAAATATATATATATATATATATATATATATATATATATATATCTAATTGTGAGTGTAATGCGTGTCTGAATAAAAAATGAATAGAGAAAAAGAGAGGAAGAGAAAGAAAGAAAGAAAAAGAGAGAGACACACAGAGAGAGAGAGAGAGAGAGAGAGAGAGAGAGAGAGAGAGAGAGAGAGAGAGAGAGAGAATATGATGGATAATAGTAAGAAAATAAAGGATGTATATAGATACTGCATGGTTTGATGATAATGTCAATGTTACATATTTTCTTTTTCTAGCAATCAACCCCCCGCCCCTCCCAACCTACCCCCCCCCCCCCCCCCCCCCCCGAAATAAAAACCCCAACCCATTCCAACACAGATTTAAAAACATGATTTTGAATAAACTTCAAACATCACAATTCCTTTACTCTGTAATGGAAAAACTGCACGTGTCATAGATAAAACCACTGAGCGAGAATATGACACTTAAATGCCACAGCTTATTAAACAAATCAACGATTTTGAACTGATTAAGTGAAGGCCACATGCCAAACAAATACGGTATCGAATTCTGTGCTTCAAGTGGAAACGGATGTGTTTCAATTCCTGTGTGTAAACAGACATGCCAAAGAGAAGAAAATATTGAGGGTTTAAGTTCGGAAAAAGAATAATGCGCTCAATTTAGTGATTGAAACGTTTATATAATTTGCAATGGCATGATGTTTATCACAGAGATGTAATCTTAACGGGTTTTTTTTTTCACCAAAAGCTTTATTGTCTTACTTGAGGATATAGAAAATTTGAAAAAAAGTTGGATGTAGAGATAGAACGAAGATGACGTCATTCGGGTCTTTGTTATTGTTTTTTTGCCATCCGCGCTTATGAGTAATTTTCACTAAACTGTATAGATAGTATGCAGTTGACGTCAATGGGGTCTTTGTTATTGTTTTTTGCCATCCGCGTTTATGAGTAATGCTCACTGAACTGTATCAACCAGACTATAAACGTTCATGGATACACACAGTTTTGTGTGTTGGTAAGTTATACTTCCGGATGGCAATGTTATGAGCTTCTTAGCCAAGCGCATACTATCTAGCATCAGGTTAATAATTTGGTTAGATCTCTCTTTTTCCAACTAAAAAAGATTGCTTCCATTAGACGGTTTATATCTGAGGATGTGACCAAGCAGCTGGTTGTGTCCCTCGTACTATCGAAATTGGATTATTGTAATGCTCTGTTGTTTGGCGTTTCGCAATACAATCTGAAACATCTTCAGATTGTCCAAAACAGCGCTGCCAGACTAGTATTCATGAAGCGTAGGTGCGACTCTGCCGGACCTCTACTTCATGACCTGCATTGGCTGCCTGTTGGGAAAAGAATTAAATTCAAAGCTTGTGTTTCAGTGTATCGTTATCTTGAAGGTACTGCCCCTTCCTACCTCTCAGAACTAATTGAAAGATATTCAAAACCCCGTCCCTTACGTTCGGCCAGTGATTCCACAAAACTAGTTGTCCCTCGAATTCGGAAAAATGCTGGAATGAGATCCTTTTCTCATTTCGGACCCTCTATTTGGAACGCCTTACCGCAGAGCATTCGTGAAAAAGAATCTTTGTCTATTTTTAAACGTTCGCTTAAAACATATTTGTTTCGATTTTAAGTAGATGGTATGAGAAGCAAGATAGGTTTGGTTTGTGTTGTGTGTTGTGTTGTGTGTGTGTGTGTATGTGTGTGTGTGTGTGTGTACTTGTGGGTGTGAATGAGTATGTTTCAGCCAAAGTAATTTGTAATTTAAGCGCTTAGAGTCTGGTGTCTCGGAGTTATAGCGCTATATAAGTTTTCAGCATTATTATTATTATTATTATTATCTATTGGCCAGACTATAGACGTTTAAGGTTACACCATGCATAAGAAGAAAAAGTTTAAAAGATTTAAGTAACGTGGAGCTGACATCTTAGAGCGTCATTTCACTATTGTATAAAGATCACACCTATAATAGATGACCTAGGTAGAAATTATATTAGATATAAACGGTGAAAAAAATAGCATCTTATTACCCGGTGGAGCAATTTTTGGTAGAGCGCCCGGTTTGCATCCTAGCAGTAAAGTTGATTTTTTTTTTCATTTTGGCAACTTGGAGGTTATTTAGGAATGCTAGGTTGGCGTTGTTAAGTGCCAAATCTCAGAATATGGCGTTTTAAAAAGCCATTTGGAGTGGAAAAATAATCATTTTTGATATTTTATCCAAATCACAAATTTATAGAAATATAAAGTAGTCCATTAGAGCCATTTACGCCCATGGAGCTGGAAATTACCTCGGTTTTTGGAGCGTTAGACGGACAGTGACAAATGCCTGCTGCTTTTTGGATAAGACGCTATTCTATTGTAAAGTACTTTTCGCCAGATCTAAATGAACTAGTTACCCAATCCAGAGCATGGGAGACATAGGGTTCAGGTGAAAGAGAGAACAATAGCCTCTCCAAAACATTTTTTGCAACTGACAAAATCTTCTTTTCTCTTTCCACATCTTGGATAGGTATGGCATGTGATTTCGTCTCCTGTTCTGTCTTTTGTTATTAAGCGGGATGAACCAGATTTCGAAAGTTTAATTTTAAGTAAAAACGATTAGAATTACACATTTTGATACTCATTTATTTCGAGTTTTTCATTTATTCTTATTATTGAGGCATTCCTCAGTATAATTTCATAATTTAGTTTTGACCAAGGATTACTATACTGGAAAGGATTGACATGTCGAATCTTCAGCCCCCGCTAGTGGGGGCCATTGGTTGGATAACGATTTCAAGCAAAACTACTACTTTTCTGCCTTGGTACAATTTCCTTGAATGCGCAATAATTGATTCTGTTCTTATAATTTCGGTACTTTATAAGAAATTGGTTAATTGATGAACATAAGTTTTAAATAATATTTCTTATATCTTGAATGATATGAAAATATATAAAATGTAGTGAACTATCAACAATTTTACTGGAAAGTATGAACTATTTTTTATGACGCCCTCTGATCTTACAAATTGAGTGATTGGGTTTGTTTTCATTTTTTTAAATCGAAAGTACGAATCTGCTTTCAATTGCTTTTAATAACTAGATAGATCTATGGCTGATAATTTATCGAACCAGAATCTTTGAAAAGTGGTAAGTACCAATAATAATTGCGTAATAATTATTATTTAAGAAATGTTTAGAATTAGCATCTGGCTGTAGTTCCTGCAGACGATAGATAGACCCGTTGTCGTGCTTGCTTTGTCGAGTCGCACAGATTCAGATATGGTGATCAGACTGACATCCTGATTCGGATTTGTTTCTTATTTTATTATGGCTTGTGGCTTTATATTTATATCTTTTTTTTCTATATGGTTAACTGATAAATATTGACTTTATTGTATTAGTCTAGTGTATAAGTCTAGAGGGCCCTTTGCTCGTCACGTCAACTTCACAACTTGAACTTGAACAGTTGCTAGATAGATAGTAGATAGTCATTGCTATTGCTAGATAGCTAGACTAGAATAGTTAGTGGGTCTGATATTACCATATATGATGGAACTTGGACTCTGAATATATAGTTATGCCCATTACATGGATCTGGTGTTGCTGATATGACTGTCAATCGTATGGGACTAGTACTCTGAATATATAGTTTTGCCTCATTGATCAAAATGATCTGAGTCTGAGATGTTACTGTTACAACAGTTACACTCACCCAACTCAATCACTCTAATTATCTCTGTGACTATGGGAGGGAATTATGGATCCATTGACTGAAAGGATTGTACTAGTAGTCTGAATATATAGTTTTGTCTCAATGATCTGAGAAGTAACTCTATTAATTAACTCTTGACTACATGGAAGGGAACTATGGATCTGATTCTGATGCTACTCATTGACTGTAAGGAATGAACTATAGTATAGTAGTCAGATTTTTTTGGAATGGCGCTTGTTTTTCTAGTTTTTCTCAGATGTCCTTCTATCAAAAGTTGTAAAACTTTGTGTCAACCTCCGAATCAATTTCTATTAACTGAATAAACATTTTGGCCCGTATTGTGATGCCATATCACAAAAAAGATTTCTTCTTCACGACCTATAAAAATCTACTTTAAAACCCCTGTCATAAAATTAGAGATTTTACTCTGCTAAAAATGTAAACATTTTCGCACCACAAAGTAAGATGAATTCATCGTTTTTCAAAATAATCTTGTGACACGGTAGTTCCAGCTAGTGGTTATGAGTTCATATCATACTATTTTCCGAATAAAAGCAACATACATTAACTGTTATAAAGTAACAACTAATGTAGTTTGCATCCCATTTTGACTTTGTAATTTATTGCTTTTTATTTACATCACGTCACAATTACCGAAGACTGATATGAATCTGTAGCTTTAACTCATTTGAACTAGTGATTAAATACTCAAAATTGCCAAATTAACAATGAACGTTTATAGGCCTATTTAACTTTGAAAATTGTATCTATGCATGAACGTTTCACACAGCATTTTAAGTTTTCTTTTAAACCAATAAGCTCTTAAACAATACGATATGATACGGAATCTCTATCGGTTCCTCTCTCGTAAGGCTGCGAAAAGAAGTCCACTTTTATCTATCGATAAGTCATTAATTAAAGAGGACAGCTATGGAATTGGAATTTCACAATCAACACTCAGTTTTGCATGTTATT
>NC_088360.1:110920573-110938073 GCF_034508935.2 Berghia stephanieae
ATCGTTATACCAGTGCCTGCTCTCTAAGTGGTCTCTTTGGAAATATTCTTTTGTGTTATTAATTTGATTTGTTTTGACTTAGTACTGTACCTTTCGCGAGCTTCGATTGTCAATTTTTCTACGATAGTTTACTTTGGGATATCTAAATGTTTGTTTGTATTTAACAGATTGGCATGATAACAGTCTTAAGGATTAATGACTTCATAAGTTCTAATAGCGTTTGCTACTCCTGTAGCGACAAATAGTTTCTCTCCATATGAGACATTCAGGATGGGTTTTTTTTTACCACCAGATAAAGAATTGAAATACATTTAAAACGATAATAATAATAATGCTGATAATAATAATAATAATAATAATAATAATAATAATAATAATAATAATAATAATAATAATAATAATAATAACAATAATAATAATGATAATGATAATAATAATAATAATAATAATAATAATAATATAATAATAATAATAATAATAATAAAATAATAATAATATAATAATAATAATATATAATAATAATAATAAAATAATAATAATAATAATAATAATAATATAATAATAATAATAATAATAATAATAATAATAATATAATAATAATAATAATAATAATTAATAATAATAAATAATAATAATAATAATTTAAAAAAAAAAATAATAATAATAATACGTTATTCATCCAAAGTTTTCCTCATGATCTTTTTAATTTTTTTTTTAGGTGAAAATTTCAGGAAGATCCTACAGAGCGTTACATACACTCGTGTTTTTGTAAAAAGGGAGAAATGTCACGAGAGCACTTTCTGACGTGTTTTTTTCTTCCAATTTTTGCGTCAAAAGATTGCTTGAGTCAAATTTCTCTCGCGACTGTAACAGCTTGTAGCATCCTCTTGAAATTTTCACCACAAAAATAAAAACTTGAATAGGAATGGGAATCTATCATTTCTAGTTTTTAAGCTATTTCAATTCTTTATTAGGTAGTAAATAAAGAAAACACCCTGTATATTAACTTGTGTACCACGTCACCAGTCCATCTATAACGTTTGCATACTACGTCATTAACTACCTCCTTACCGAACATTTTAACATTTTCAAGATTTTATTTTTACTGAAATGTCATACCGACCCAACAAACAAATTGGATTTTAAACTCAAATGTTAAAGAAATAAGTTTATGCTAGACTATACATAATTTTGTTGAACAATAAATTAAGCTTTACAAAACAACACGAAGTTCTTGTAAATACATCAAAGAAGTTTCTTTTTAATATCGTGATTTGTTGAACAAGACTGAATAAGAAAAATGCTGTTTGTACCGTAACGACTGTGGCGATTTTCCTATAGTTGGTAAGGAGAGGGTTAATCAGTCCGATATTTTGCGTGCTGCCTTATCAATCGGTTAATAATTGTTTGCTCAATTGATCAGATGTCATTTTTAATCCGGCTCGTATTTTAAAAGGGATAAACAGGCAAAGAGATGTTTTGATGATAACTTGTCAAAGTGATGCCAAGCAACTAGAAGCTTTGGACTGTAAAAAAGTAATAAATAGAATTGAATATGACAGCTTTTAAAAACAGAACAACAAAAAAACCCAGTTATGAAACCTTTCGGGTTCAATACCCTTCTTCAGTCAACAACAAAAAAAAAACCCCGCAAAAACAATAAAAAGATAAATACATTACTCAAAAACCAAACAGATAAAAACTTGGGAACGTCTGCATGACCTCTGCGAACTCCTCAGCTTCATTGCGTCAATGCGTGTAAATGTCATTGGCTTTTACGAGAAAGCTATAAGAAAGCTAATTAATAAAACATCACTCCTCATAATTAGCAGAGCATGTTCATTGTCTTAGCTTTTCCATTTCTTATAACAAGTAAATATAGTTATGCTCGTGACCTACTTCGCAATATCAATGGGTTCATTCACGTTCACACACAATAGCAACAACCAGCGGAGATGTCACAACAACGAGAAGCTATGTTCACCCACATCAGCACCCTAAACGATCTGTGCACTCAGCTCAGGTACTCACCTGCCCGATTACAACTTTAACATTTCAAATATTGTCATCTCCGTATGTCAAAACTATCTAAGCAGCAGCGGCCAATGCACGATCAAGGAGCCACGGATGTTAAACTCAATGTAATGTCTGTGGGCAACGAGCAGACAAGAGCTATTTTTGTAAACCGTGGCGGGAAAATGTGAACGATTCCTTTCAAAGATAATATTTTGATGTTCGTTGCCAGTTTGGAATTTGAGATTGCCAGATCCATAAACATTTGAAATTGTTACCTATGGTGTTTGCAATGTTAAATTCATTTTTTTTAGTAATTATTTTGATAACTCTTAATTTAAACAAAAACTTGAGTTTCTTTATATAGCGCAATGTCCACTAAACGTGCTCAAAGCGCTTTACAAAAGGTCCCTGATCAACAGAAACACGTAACATGTAGAATGAGACAATGCGAGAATGGGACTATGCTGTTAACGGCCAGGTATTGAGTGCGGCGAGAGAATGTGAGTAAAGAGCCTTTTCCAACTAGCGATGTTCGAACCCAAGACCTTCCTATCCGAAGCCGAGTGTCATACCACAAGACCACATAGCCGAAACTAGAGAATGTAAATGACATAGCAGCTTCATGTTAAGTCCAAATATTATGTCAATATGACTGAAGAACGGTTCTTCGATTGAACAGACCATTAAAAAAGTATAATAAATATCTCTGGTGATTTAAGTGTGAGTTATTACTCTCAGGATGACGGAGGAAGAGACTTTTTAAAATATTTTGTGACACCATTGAATATCTCTGAGTCAAATTTATTTCTCTGTTGTTTTTAAAATTTTGTTTGTTTGTTTGTTTATTTTGGGTTGTTGTTTTTGTTTTTGGTGTCGTTGTTAGCATACACACAAAAAATGTTATATTTATATATTTCGTGTTGTCATGATAATGTAAACAAAACATATTAGGTGACCTTTAATCTATCTTATCGAGCGGCTTTCTAAATATTTTAGATGTATGTCGGCCATTCTAGATCTATTCTTCGTGTCAACGTCAAGTGTGAGAAACCCAATCGACCGCCAGGATTGATCGGTTAATGATGACATCACATTCACCTTGTGATGTGTGTGTGTGTGTATGTGTGTCTGTGTGTGTGTCTGTGTGTGTTTGTGTGTGTATGTGTGTGTATGTGTGTGTGTGTGGGTGGGTGTGTGTGTTTGTGTTTATGTGTTTGCGCGCGTGTGCACTTGATGAGAGAAGGACCGAGAGTTAAGAGACAGCTAGGTATGTTGGTAGGTAGATTGATGGATGGATGGATGGACGGATTGATAGATAGATAGATAGATAGATAGATAGATATATAGATAGATCCATAGATAGAAAGACATATTAAGGGATAGATAGGCATATAGATAGATAGGAAGATAGATAGACAGACATATAGATAGATAGATAGATAGATAGATAGATAGCTAAATAGATAGATAGATAGATAGATAGATAGATAGATAGATACATATGTAGATAGATATATAAAAGGTTAGATAGATAGGCATATATATAGATAGGTATATAGATAGACAGACATATAGGTGTGTATATATATATATATATATATATATATATATATATATATATAGAGAGAGAGAGAGAGAGAGAGAGAGAGAGAGAGAGAGGGGGAGATAGATAGATAGATGGACGGACGGATAGATAGACATATCCTCTGCTACTCTGCCGTACTCTGGAAAAAAAACAAGTATTAAAAATTTTGGCCATAAAACTCGTTGTTCAAATATCAATCGATTAAAATATAATAATTAGCAAAAACTCTAAAGCCTGGGACTTCGCGAAGTCCCGAGTTTGTGAGTTTTGTCAGGATCTTGGCCATGGCCCATTCTATCAATCGATATCTGATGGACGGGTTTACTGGCCAATATTCTAAATACGTTTTTTTCACGAGTTCGGCAGTACTGCTAGCTTTTAAAGTTTTTATAAAGAATTTTATGATTGACTTTAAACGTTGTTTTTAAAAAAAGCATTCAGCTTTAACATTGTAAAAATTTGAAAGTGTAATCTAAAATAGTTTAACCATGTTTTAAATCGCAAGAATATTGGTGTTGTAAGCGCATTACAAGCAATCATATTATGGCATTAGCTCATTTATTTCTTGGATATGAACACTGTACCTATACAATCACAAAATGACGGTAAAAGGGAAATGGACTGATAAGAAGAAAATAAAGATAAATTTACATCGCACTAGGAATTTCATGACACTTTACTCTAGTGTTTATAACATAACATTTAACTTGATGTGTTGATATATTTTTTCAACATGACATCCTTCAATGAAGGTAATAGACAGATTTAAGACAAGGTTTGCTTTTGATTATATACAGCTTTTATCTTGGATTTCATATTGTTTTATTTCTTGTATCATTATTTTCATGTTCATATTGCTGTTGCTTCTTCTGGTATGAAGCGTCGGTGCCAACAAAGCAAGAAAGAAAAATACGAGAGAAAAAACATCCCAAAAAATCAGTCTTCCTCGACTCATAAATACCTTTTCATATCTTTATATAACCCCAGTACCTGCTCCCTAATAGTATTTCAAACCCAACATAGTACAGTTTTGAGACGATCGACCACATATACTTGAATAATACCGTTTTGGAACGATTGGTTACAAATCGACTTGCTGGATGTGGCATTTTATCCACTACCAGTTACCTACCCAGCTGTAGGATGGATTCATTCTGAAATGGTTTTGTTTTGACATATTGACACGTAAAGTTACCAAAATTAAAACGTTCTAAATAGCGTGTTAAATTGTCCTAATAAACTGGCATGCAAAATATTCCATTTTTTACGTTTGATGTATAAATTTTAAGACTCCTGAGAGAGTTTTAAGTTGATTTTAGGAATGTTTACAATATCTCGAGATTCACGAATTGTTTTCGTGTATTTTTACTATGTTCAATTTGGTTCACATTGCTACATGCATACTTCAACCAAAGAAAAAAAGTTTATTTTTTTTTAATACAATCTAAAACGCCTATTTGGCGTCACAATTAAAAGTTCTCAATCAATTTTTCCCACTGGCTTTTTAATGCATACATTACTTACGATTCGAGTGATATTTTTAATGGAATATAATTTCTAGTTTGTGTTCCTACTTTGGTAGGGAGTAATATGAAAGGAAAAAAAGAATTATGAGCAAAATTGTCTTTACCATTGTGCTACATGAAGCGACTGACAGCCAATATTTCCTTGCTCGTTAAATATCACTTTATATTCAATAACAATTTCAAGCACCAACTTTCATTATATGACACGTTCAATTATCCTTCATCAAATTCTATCAATTTTATTTTCCTATTTCTTTTAAAATCAAAAACTTGTGGCTTCCAGAATAACGAAGAAGATGGAAATAATATGTTATCTGAAAAGACCACGCCGCAACAAATTATAGATGTTGATGACATGAAACTAAATAAGTAAAACAATACATAATACAATTTCAATTTTTCAGGCCTGATTCAAGTTTGCTGCAATGGGTGACGGACCACAAAGAAACCAGATGTTATCCTAATTCCCCTTCTAAATAAACAGTAATTACAAAAACCGCCCATTTCACGGTAAACTATGAATAAAATGAGCACACACAAAAAAAAGCTAATTAACTGTAAGAATGCTCCAGGTAGGCTAATGTAACGAACTCGATGTCTTAAAATTTCCAGTTCAGTCGGAATCACATTATTACCTCTATGCTGACAAAAGGCCTTATGTGACAAATCGTGTCAAACAGGTATTAACATGTCACGTTAAGCCCGATGCCTAACTTTGAATGTTTAGCTAAACGAATAAAAACATGAATTAAACGATATATTGAGGAGATTTGAGATCTTTTCTTCAAGTTCAATAGTGTTTAATTTGCTCATTTTGATCATTCTAAAATTCATTAAATTCTAAAAATTCTAAAACTCAATTTTCCTCTTGAACTTACTCCAACATAATACCAGATGGATGCGGTGGGTCACATTTTATATTTGGGCAGAGAACTCTTCATTCACATATTGATCCATTAAAATGGCACCCAACCTGCCAAAAATTCTTTAATCTGAGACCATCATATACTGTCTACCATTTACTGCGTGAAGAATGATGATGATGATTATGATGATGATGATGATGATGATGATGATGATGATGATGATGATGATGATGATGATGATAATGATGATGATGATGATGATGATGATGATGAGATACTGATGATTATGTTGATGATAATGATGATGATGATAATGGTGGTGATGATGATGATGATGATGATGATGATAATGGTGATGATGATGATGAGGATGATGATAATGGTGATGATGATGATGATGATGATAATGGTGATGATGGTGATGATTATGATGATGATGATGATGATGATGATGATGATGATGATGATGATGATGATGATGATGATGATGATGAGCAGAGGAGCATTTGATCATTTAATTTCCAGAAGGTATATTGAATAATTTATTTTGATTATTTTACAGCTTGTTTTGGAAGGGGCTGTATGCTTTCAAGTACTTTTAGTAAATGTATCGGATGGACGGACTTTTGTCATTTAATTTCGTAAATATTGTTTATATTCTATAATATTATGATTTTCAATTTTCTAATTGTAATAGGTTTTTTTCATACCCACCTCAAATTTTGGAAAAATAAATATTTGGTTTTCATTACAGATAAAATATCATTTTAACCAGTTCCAGATGTTTGACGAAAATAATGACTCTTTTGAAAGACAGGTCTAAAATCTTTCTTTTTTATCGTCTTTTCAAAACTTTCAAAACTTTCATAAAGCTTTTGAATTCAGTATTTATACAAAACAATAACACGCTCGCTCATTAACCGGTTCGCGTTTCCTAAAACATTCTGTTTAAATTGAGTTTATGTTAACGTTGAGTTGATTACCCCCAAAAAAACTTATTTAGTTTCAAGAAGTGAGCGAGTCTCTCCGCTGTTGTAGTTGCGTGTGATTTATATTCTGTCATTATTGATGAAGAAAATGAGGAGGAGGAGGAGGAGGAGGAGGAGGAGGAGGAGGAGGAGGAGGAGGAGGAGGAATAATAATAATAATAAGAAGAAGAAGAAGAAGAAGAAGAAGAAGAGAAGAAGAAGAAGAAGAAGAAGAAGAAGAAGAAGAAGAAAAGGAAAAAGAAGAAGAAGAAGAAGAAGAAGAAAGAGAGAAGAAGAAAAGAAGAAAGAAGAAGAAGAAGAAAGAAGAAGAAGAAGAAGAGAAGAAGAAGAGAAGAAGAAGAAGAAAGAAGAAGAAGAAGAAGAAGAAGAAGAAGAAGAAGAAGAAGAAGAAGAAGAAGAAGAAGAAGAAGAAGAAGAAGAAGAAGAAGAAGAAGAAGAAGAAGAAGAAGATGAAGAAGAAGAAGATGAAGAAGAAGAAGATGATGTTGATGATGATGATGATGATGATGATGATGATGATGATGATGATGATGATGATGATGATGATGATGATGATGAAGAGGAGGAGAAGAAGAAGAAGAGAAAAAAAACCCAAAGAAGAATAAGAAGAAGATGATGATGATGATCATGAAGAATTAGTAAAGGAGGAAGTGTTGATTTTGCTGCTGACAAAGGTGTCGCTTGGGAACAGAAAAGAGAAAGAAAACGACTCGATTCTCCCCAGTGCTTGTGTATTAGATTTATTCCGTGACACGTATTAAAATTACACAGTTTGCTAACATCACAGAAAGCAGGAGGTCAACTACCTTGATGATGATCGTACGAGCAATATCTCTGGAATCTAGTAAGACAGATAGATATAATATATCCGCTTACCTTATGACCTCCGCATTTCCCATGTAATTAATCCGGTATTTCATTGCAATTTGATCTCTAAGCTTAATTAATTATTGAGCTATAGGTATCTTAAAACCAAGAAATGACCTTGTAATTCAACATCTACAACGCCGTAATATCAGTTATCTTCGGGGAGTGTAATGATGTTGATGCACTTGTCATTATTGGGCGTTGTTATATATATATATATATATATATATATAATATATATATATATATATATATATATATATATATATATATATATATATATAAAGTAGTCCTTCAGAGCCATGAGACCCATGGAGCCGGAGTTTATCCCGGTTTCCATAGCGTGAAACGGGCAATAGCAATTGCTTGCTATCATTTTGATAGGGCGCCAGTCTATCAAAAAGTACTTTCCGCCAGATCTAACAGACTCTGCTACCCAATCAATTAATTTAATTCCTGTTATGCGATGTGGTTTTATGAATCAACGTTCTAGATTTATATAAGAAGGATTTCATGATTACGTTTGTGTGAACTGGGTGTTAAGGCACAAAATGTCAAAACACGGAAATTGCTCGTTATGAATTCCATTCTACAACTCCTAATTAAACTGAAATGTTCGCTAAGGTCAAAGAGTAATGTAGATTTGTGAATGGTTGTTCGTTGCGGTTGAGATAACAATTATTGTACAGGCTTTCAATGAGATTTTAAATTATTAAAAGTTGTAGCATTCCTAACCCGTACCCATTAGTTTTGCGACGTTTTTTTTCTTGTTTGGAATAGAAGGAACGAATTTGACGTCACTCAGCTCTTTGATTTTGTTATTGGTTTTAGTGATTAGACAGCCATTTCAGTGATTAGTTCTCACTTAATTAATTCACTCAAGACTATAAACGTTCAACGTTACATATTTTTATGTGTTGGTACTTTATATCCGGCTGGCGGTTGTTGTGTGTATTTTACCTAAACGATATCATCAATAGGTAATTCGTTATCATTCATACAACACTACCGAGCTCTGACAAAACCGATTCTTACACTCTTGTTTTTTGGAATTTCGGACTTGTTCCAAACCGCTGCACTAGAATATCCCATTCTATTGATTTGTGAAGAAAACTTTCCTGTTCAAAATGATAAAAATGTGTTGTTTTTTTGTTTTGTTTTTTTTTTTTTTTTTTTTTTTTTTTTTTTTTTTTTTTTTTTTTGGGGGGGGGGGGGGTCCGATAGTTCAATTGGTAGAGCATTCGCTTCACTCGCAAAGAGAGAAAGATCGATCCCGGCTGTAGTCGAGATTTTTTTCTGACCTTCCTGTTCACCCAGCAGTGAATTGGTAGCTGAGTCTGTTAGATCCAAAGGACAGCAAGCAATTGCTATTGCCCGTTTCACGCTATAGAGCCGAGTGGCTCTGAAGGAAAAAAGAGAAGTAGCATAGGGACAAAAAAATCGATGATAACTACTCACCATAGCCATGGCTACTTGTCGTGCAAAAGACAGCATGTCCGCTGGAGTGACCACTCCACTCTCCTCGCTACCAGAAGTTTGCACCACTGTATATGTAATCTCACTAGGCCCATCACAACGCTTTTGAAGATCTCCCTCTAGTCGACATTTTCTAAGGGGAAAGTAAAGCATGTTTGATGACAATAGTTTAACTTGAAACAGCCACTTCAAAATAACTACAATCTCAAACGTAGTCAACTGTCTTGTTTTCTTGCTGATTTTCTGATATTTAACTGATAGCATTGGTTCGAAATGAGTTGATGCTGTTGTGCCTTGAGAACTGTTGCAACTTGTAAAGCTCTTTGAGCACGTTTAGTGGGTATTTCCATATTTTAAAAAAGCTGAAGTTTGTAAGAGATTATAAGCTCTTGAAAACAATAAAACACACGTATCTAGAAAATATACTTATGATCAATGGTCTCAAACAGGATTATGTCGGCCGAGGGCGGTGGGGGTGAGATACTTATGATTGATTTTTAATCTAAACTTTTAAGATTCGATTTAACATAATAAATGGCTGGGATAGAAATAAGTTTGTTTCTGAATCTTTTGAAAACTATAATTTCAGTATTCTTATTATTTTCTTCGTCTAATCCAGCCTGAAATAATGCTAGATTAACATGACGGGCCACGTAAGATAATATACGATAAAATAATATACAAACACCAAACGTGCATCCTTTATTTCAAACGTCCGTGTACTCCTCAAGTTCTGCTTTTGTTCAGGATATAAAGACTGGCTTAACATTACAAACCATTTTGTTAATTCATGGCAGCCCTACATGGCAGTGCTCTGAACATAAACCCAACACATTTTAATAGTTTTGGCTTGGAAACTTGACACTCTAAAACCTTTAACTTCTGTAAAGTCTCAGATTTGATAGTTTTTGACAAGACGATAGTTATTTTATTCAATGGATTATTAATTACTAGTTTTTGACAAAATAAGGGTGATTATTATTGAAAGATGAGTTTTCTTGCGAAAATTTCAAAAATGTGTTGTTATTTTTATAGCACGATAGTTTACAGATGTAGAGAAAGACATCAGTCTCATCCAATGAATGTTAGGCATATAATTACACAGAAATAGCAACAGAATTTGACGTCAGACGAGCACTAGATATTTCGATGGTGCTTCCCTATATAATTGTGCTAAAATAATTTGGTTCAAACTAAAAAAATAATGAAAGACATAATTCTAGTCCTATGCATTAATAAAATGGTTTTGTATATAATTAGGTAAGTTTATCGGGCTTTACTAAACTTCATACTTCCTGGATCTGTAATTTGTAACAATTTCCTGCCGACATTCATTTCCGATAGTCAGTGGGTCGCTTCTCTTCGTAACCCGTTAACTTTCGTACTCTCTAGAAAGACAAATATTTTAAAAATTGGCCAGAAAACTCGTCCTTAATAAATATCGATCGATTTAAATGTCCCTCGTCTTGGAAAAACGCTCAAGTTGGGACCTCGGGAGGCCCCAAAATTTTGTCAAGATGAGGGTTATATAAATAGTTCAATATTTGAAGGACGATTTTTCTGGCCAAAGTTTTTTAATACGTGTTTTTCCATAGTACGACAGATAACTGGTTAATACCACATGCATATCACGATGTTTTTATGCCATGTCAGTATGTCAGAAGAGTCTTCTTCCTATATTCATGGTGTGTTATTATAGTTTATAAAATAATGTAATAGCATCCCAGCTATCTAGGTTACCCATTAGCTATAAATGATCTCAAATGATATAGAACTAAGTACTCCATTTGTTTGGGGTTTTTTTTTTTTTTGTTTTTGTTTTTTTTTTTGAAAGCTCGATGATCTAGATATTTTGCAAATACATGATCCAACATCTCAAAGTGATGTTGATTAAATGCTGACCAAGGGCTGGACATATTAGCAAGAATAATAGCAGGATGCAGTTTTGGGCTTATTTTAATGTTGTTGTAAAGGACAGTATTTGACGTTGGTATTTCCATTACAATAATGAGACCATAACAATTTGGATTATCAGACCTGTAAATAAGTGTACGTTGGATGATGACGAATGAGTTTACAGTAAAAAATAATAATACTTATGTGGCTTTGGACATGTTTTTCTGCTTTATTGAGTTGAGTGAATATGATTTTTTAAAGACACAAAATCTAAAAGTCTACGTTTCTGGCCATTTTCAATTTAAAATCAATTTTTGGTATCTGGCTTGTCTCGACATAATACGATTTTGAAATGATGGCCACATAATATATGAACGCGATAAAATTTGGCAAACTAAGGGCAGTTCGACTCTCAGCTTTATATAAGCCCATAAAAGATACCAAAAAGTCGAAAATCTGAAATCTGATGGTAGAGTTATACAAAGGCACAGGTTGACTATATTAGAGAACCAATCATTAGATTTGTCTCTATTATTAAAATCTTTAAAATCCATGTCGTCATATCAAAATGACATTCAGACTGAGCACAAGTTATGAGAATCCAAAAATCGTGGGTGTTTGACAAATACCGAGATACACAATTCAATACAGTTTTATTTCAAATTTTGAAAATACTCGGTTGTCGTAACAAGTCGATTTGAGACAACTGCAACATATTGTCAATAATTATAAAAACGATTTCGCTATTCATAGATATAGAAATTCCATTATTCCTTCTTGAAATCATGTGTTTAAATATTTTTAGGTTTCAATACAAAATGTCGCACATATTGAACACATATTTATTTCCAAGTAGTTAGCCTAACAAACAAACAGCTTTAGATGTATGATCTACCACTTCCCTATAATCTACACGACATTCCAAATTCATTGATATATTATGAATTTATTTATAACGAGAATTTATCGTTATAACATATAGAAAACTATGAGTTTTAAAATTGAATTGTAAAATTGTTCAGACTACTTTTTTTGGTAAGATTATAGTTATTTAATTCATTCCCTCAACAGAATAAGATGGTTAAATATTATGTTGGATTTTCGTTTTTCTTTATTTGAACAGAGATTCAAAGCATCATAAATTTGGACTCTCTCTCTCTCTCTCTCTTTCTCCCTCTCTCTCTCTCTCTCTCTCTCTCTCTCTCTCTCTCTCTCTCTCCTTCTTCTTCTTCTTCTTCTTCCCTCCTATCTATCTATCTATCTATCTATCTATCTATCTATATATATATATATATATATATATATATATATATGCATCTATCTATCTATCTATTTACCTATCTATATATCCCTTCCTCACTTCCTCTCCCTTTGTGTAGTTTTAGGTGTATATACGTGGACGGTTGCCTATCGCTCTTTCTCATTTTCATCTCTATTTTTCTCCTGGTATTTATGTCATTAATGAAAGGAAAATCTTGTTATGCGCTAGCTGTTTTCATGTAGGTAAGTCATTGTCCATAGATTAAAAGGTTTACAAGATTTGTATACTGGTTCTTCTTCGTAATATGACTCTTCCTCATAGGGTATATACTGTAAAACAGAGGCTCAGCCTCTTAAATAGTAAAACGTATATAGGGGTAAATTCAATGTTTAAAACTTTTTTTTTCCTGAATGTCTTTTAACCAATAAATTGTCGTATTCTGGAAAGACGCGTATTTAAAACTTTTCCCAGAAAACTCGTCCTTCAAATATCGATCAATTTAAATGACCCTCATCTCGGCAAAAACTCCCAAACCTGGGATTTTATTAAAGGCCTCGAGAGGTCCCAGGTTTGAGCGTTTTGGCCCAGATGAGAGCCATTTTAATTGATTGATAATTGAAGGACGAGTTTTCCGGCAAAACGTTTAAATATAAACACGTATCCGTCTAGATAGAGTATGGAAGGTAACTAGTTAGAATAGGATAGAAAGACCAAAAAGGGGAGGTGGCAAAATCTGTTATACTACATCAATGTGGAGTTCTTAATAGGATTGGCATGAGCAATCTAATTTACGCCCGTGGTTTAGCGCCTTGTAACGCGATAGCTAGGAACGAGAGAAGTACAGAGTACGAACACAATCAGTTTGGTCTTTTACTCTGCTGTACTCTAAAAAAAAACACGTTTAGAAAATTTTGACCAGAAAACTCGATTGATTAAAATGGCCTTCATCTTGGCAAAAACTCTCAAGAATGGGACTTCGCGAAGTTCCAAGTTTGCGAGTTTTTGCCAAGATAAGGGTCATTTTAATCGACCCATATTTGAAGGACGATTTTTCTCGCCAAAATTTTAAAAACATTTTTCGGAAAACGGCAGTTCCGGGATTACGGTAATATGTACCATGTTTACACCATTCCTCCAAAAAATGTCAAAATGCCTTATTCATTCTGCCTGCAAACCTTTACTTTAAATATCGTTGGATTGAGATGACAACCAACTAATACAAATGGTCAAGACATTTCAAATTCGATACGTTATGGCTTATCTCAATCGATTGATATTTGAAATGGAATTCTTCTTGCCAAATTGAAACAAAAACACAAGCGTTTTGACTAAGCACGACAGCATGTAGTAGATACCTTTCTTACTCCATTGTAAGGATATCTAGGGAGTTGATGTCTATATCTGCAAAAATACTAAAAATAATCACCAAGCCTCTTTATCACCACAAAGATCGTGGTAGATAACGATAAATTATAGCAGAGCTCAGATCCCAAAAACGGACTCATAAACCTCTTTAAATAAAGGCAGGCCATCCGTCTGCGGACAAATATAAACCTATTTATTCATTTTTGCAAGAACTGTCTGGATTTATAATGGTACAATAACGTTTTTACCTCGCAAAGTCCCAGTTTTTAAAGTTTTTGCCAAGATGAGGTTCATTTAAATCGATCGATATTTGAAGGACGAGTTTTCTGGCCACATTTTTAAATAAATGTTTATCCAGAGTCCAGCAGTGACATGGTTAAATGCACCTTTAAGAAATAAATTTTAAAGCTATTCAAAGCTATATATCGACTTAGACTCATGACAAACTTACTCTACTGGATGTTACGGAAATGTGTTTGTTATCTCATTTTATATTATTTAATAAAAGAAAGTAACACCAAAATATCAAATATGCCTAGATTTCATTGATCAATTACTCCAACACTATGATCTCAATGATGCTAAATTACCACAAGCATCTCAGCAGTGGCACCCATAAAGCAGAGAAGGTACGGTGGTTGATTACAAAAACACAATGGTTTATTATTCTTGTTTGGGAGCTCGCAATGACAGGAATCCTACGCACAACCACGATAAACTTCTGATGTAGGTATTACTCGTAACGTAATGACAACTCTCGTTTGATTGCCGTGTTTACATTTCTTTGTTGCATAACCTTAAACTATCCAAAATAATTCGGCAACAATACACTATCAGTGGGTGTTGGTTTTGTTGGGGAGGGTTTTATTTGGTGTTTGTTTTGTTTTTGTTTTGTTTTTTGTCTGCTTGTGTGTTTTGTTTTGTTTTTAACTTCTTTTTTTTTCTTTATATTTTTTGGATGTTCTTTATAAATATTAGTAATACTTGTCATGTACAATTACCAAGTACAATATTCGAAATACTGCAATACCGCTACAATGAATATCATTTCATTATTATCCACTCTCGGGGAATTGTTTTCTATCCAAAAAAAAAGTATAGATAAATAGATTATCTCTTCCATATTAAGGGGCATTTTGTTTATTCCTCGTCCTTACGCTCAATTCTCCGCCTCCTGTTTTACCACCCCACCTCTGTGTTGCTATATTATTGGAAATTATTCACAGATAAGTAAATGGTGGGGTGAAATAGGGATTGGATTTAAAGAGATAATGTTTGGACAGTGAGAGGGGAGCGGAGAGGAAGAGAGAGAGAGAGAGAGAGAGAGAGAGAGAGAGAGAGAGAGAGAGAGAGTTGAGTGACTGTGTATTAATGGACGACGTAACGAAAGCATTTCTGTTCTCATATGACGATTAAAACCACGAGCCCTTGCATAAGGTACCCAGTTAGTGCACATGCTATATATCAACACATCCCATGAAAAGTGAAAAGGACAATTTATCGATACGGATGGAAGATAAACAAACCATAGCACTAAAGATGAAACAATGCCGCAGACAGATAATAAATAGAAATCAAATTAACGCCGGGAACCAACTACAATATTCATCTCGCGGATTGTTGAGTAACCCCGAAAACTCATCTCTTCATTGGAGTATAAGGGCCATAAACACACACACACACACACACACACACACACACACTTACTCACACTTACATACACACACACACAGAGAAAAAGAGAGAAAGGGGGGGGGGTAGAGAGGGGAAAATTAGATGTAGAAAGGGGGGGGGGGTCGATAGACAGAGAGGGAGAGGGAGAAGGGAAAAAAAGAGATAGCTAAAGAAAAGGGTGGATCGAGAGAGAGAGAGAGAGAGAGAGAGAGAGAGAGAGAGAGAGAGAGAGGGGGGGGGGGAGGGAGAGAACGAAAGATGTTGGTTAAGAAAATGATTAAGATTAAGCGCAGTGATCTGGCGTTATGACCAATTGATTTCCTATTAGCTTTTCTTTATATTATAGTGTATCACTCACCAAGAACAAGAAAGGAGAGATGTATATTAATAATACAAGAAGACAGATAATCTTAGCAGTATTTGCCCTTTTTACCCAGCAGATTGGCAAGGTTGAATTTATTGTTGATTATTGTGACCCACGTCGTAGGAATATGAACAAGCGAGGAGAGATCAATATTTATAATAATGAAAAAGATTAGCTTAGCAATATTACGAGTAGCTTATTTGACCTGTAATGACAAGGTTGAATGTCATAATCATACTCATTTATCTATCTCCTTTCAATTGCAGACCTAACCGTCAAGTACAATGCTCTCTATATACAAATGGGTAACTGGCCGATAACAGCATTGATTCTGTTGAAATAATGTATATTAAATAGATAGTTACTTCAAGACGTCATTTCCTTTTAGGTATTGCCGTTGCATTGGGATCCCTTGTAATGTAGACTAGGCAAATTTAGTGGATATTGCCCTCGCTCGGGAAAATTGTGGTTTTGTTTTCATCATATATTATGTTGTTTTTTTTAATGTTTTAAATGGGGGGGGGGTGGAAAGGGTATTGTTTGTTTTTTTTTTAATACCTGATGCCTCTCGAGCTTCAGCAATGATCGCTGTACTGCTCTTTTGGTGACAACGATAAACATGATGTCCTGTTACAGTAAAATCGAATTGTAGTTGTAAATGGTTAAACAAAAAGATGAAAAGTGCCGTCAAGCATCGCTAAATATATTTGTAAAAAAGAAGAAGAAAGTAGTAGGAGTACCTTGCTTACTCATCACAAAACATTTTTTTTTTTCATTTTAACGTAAAACCTTTTTTGCTCAATGTCGATCGACTAAATTACTTGAACACCAACCTGTCAAAAAGTCTAAAATTTTAGACGTCTTTAAATTTCAAGTCTCAGACTTTTTTCTAAGTCGTGAGTAATCTTAATTAATCAATGCTTCCATTCCATCATGGCCACTGAGATCTGCTGGAGATGTTCTTTTGACTGTGCCCAGAGCCAGACTTTCCATAGGTAAAAGGGCTTTCTCTGTTGGTGGCCCTTGCCTATGGAATGCAGGATCCTCGGAAGTCAAGGAACTCTCCCAAGATGATTATTCCAGAAAACACTTAAAGAAGGATCTTTTTCCAAGGGCTTATGAGTAATGCTTTCTCTACTTCAATACATTTGTTAGGTTTTCCATTTGAATTGTTCGTTCAAAATTGTTTCACAAACATCTTATAAAATTATGACAATGTATTATGTACATCACTGATGCTTTTACAAAAAGTTATGGATATAGTATGTATAGTGAAATCAATCATTTTTTTGTGTGTTACGGATGGTTATTGAAATATGTTATTGTTTAGGATTGTATGATATATGTATGTGTATGCGTGTGTGTGTGTGAGTGTGTGTGTCTGTGTGTGTGTGATTGTGTATGTATGTGTCTTTGTTTGTTTAAAATTCGTAGAGCACCTCTGAGCACCTCGGTGGAAATTTAGCGCTATGCAAATGAATTTTATTATTATTATTATTATTATTATTATTATTATTATTATTATTATTATTATTATTATTATTATTATTATTATTATTATTATTAATAATAATAATAATAATATATTATTATTATTATTATTATTATTATTATT
>NC_088360.1:110940573-110973073 GCF_034508935.2 Berghia stephanieae
TTTAAACAAATGGTTGTAACCAATTTAATATATCCTGTGAGGTATATTATTGTATTATTAACCATAAATTTGATCTTGATTAACAATAGGAGTATTAATCAATGCGTTTTCAGTGTGTTGTCGCAATTAATTTCTAAAAATTGTCACCATGTGGAACATCGTAGACACTTTGATTGTGATGCTCTTGGATGTTGAAATTCTTTATTGCTGTGTCATGTAACGCTATCTAAGACTACACAATTGTTTTTCCTGGTCACTTTCTCAATCACTGAAAAATGAAGTAATAATAGCGATATAGGCTAATTACGCGAACTTGTGATTTTGATGTTAAAAAAATATAGTACACGTAGGCGGTCATATCGGTCGGAGTTTGTCAGAACGAGAGACTTACCTCCAACATTTGATTTGTAGCTGTTGCTCTTGGCTACAGTAGCCTTGGTATCCAGGATGTCCTTGAAGCTCTTTCTTTTCTTGTAGAGAATCACCAGGAGAACCAGTAACACGATGCTAAGGACAACACAGCTTATACCTATGGCTATACCCTGGACGCTGTCCCTCTTTGAGCCTTTGAATAAAACAATGTGTTTAATGTGATGGTTCCTCTGAAATGAGGATTATTGATTTAAAATGTTGTCAAAATACAGCAAATAGGGCGAAAGAAATATTATATAATATGATATGGCAAAAACAAAATTCCACATAGATTATTTGACTCTTTGAACATAAATAAAAATAACTGTGATAATTACGGAGAGCAAAATAAATCTCAGTTTATTGTAAAAGGGGGATAGCGATAAGAGGTTGATGACGATGAGAAAATGGAAGGAGGGGTTGACGAGAAGTAACATTAGACAATGATATATAAGGAGGAGAAGAAGGAGAAAGAGGAGGAGGAGGAGGAAGAAGAAGAAGAAGAAGAAGAAGAAGAAGAAGAAGAAGAAGAAGAAGAAGAAGAAGAAGAAGAAGAAGAAGAAGAAGAAAAGACCAAGAAGAAGAATATCGGGAGAAAAATCATCAAAATGGTAGAAACAGCAATAAAATGATATTTTAAACTCTGTAGCACTAACAACAGTAGCCTGTAAATGAAAGACGAGAATGAAAGAAAGAACCCGGCCAAATATCATACCTTGCTTCACATGATACGCTTGGGGTCCTTGGTACATGGGCAAGTTGACATCTGAGGTGTTGAATTCCACAGAGTCCCACAGAAGGTTGCTCTTCCAGGTGATGTTTGGTTGCTTGAAAAACGCTTCCACCTTGAAAGGTTGTTGTAAATAATAGTGTATCTCTCATTAACAAATTAAGGAGAAGGCACCGGTGTAAGATAAAGAACTGAAGAAGTGGGCATTAAAGGGCCCAACAAAGCAAAAAAAGAAAAATACAAGAAATGGTGATGTTTGTTTTTTTTTCTTGTATATTTTTCTTTCTTGCTTTGTCTGGCACCTTTCATACACAGTTGTTCAGTTCTATATCTTATATATCTCATTACAACACGTTCGCATGCATTGTTTCATCAATTCGGTATCAGAACCTCAAATTAATTTGATTTCTCGAAGTAACACTTTTTAACACTTTGATTTCAAAACAATTGAGTCTCATGTCCCAAAACAATAATGGAATGATTGCACCACTGAATAAAACACGTATTTGTCATTTTGAGCAGGCTTGAAAGATTTTGGCAAGATTAGGGTCATTTTAATCGATGGATATTTGAAGTCAAGTCTTCTGGCCAAAAGTTTTAAATACGTATTGTTATCTTTTTTCAGAGCACGACAGTGAGTAGTCAGTGAACCTTGATCTGTGACAGATCAGACAGTAGAGTGACTGTTTCTTTCTACGTGCCTTTCATTCTAGAAGTTGTTTTACATACTAATACATTGCATTGGCCACAGGAATAAAAATAACAAGATTGATTGTGCGGCTTGCCTTTGGTCGGATAGGTCCTGGGTTCAATTCCCGCTCTGTCTGGCGCAAAGTTAAGTCATTGAGTCAGATTTACTCACCGAACCCAGGTATCAAATGAGTGCCTGGTTTTTAACAGCGCTGACGAAATAAATTGTATATTATAGTAGTATTACTAACGACATGACCCGTTCTACCTGTTAACTGTTGCTGTTGGCTTGGGACCCCTTATACAAGCCCTCTGAGCACGTTTTTGTAGATATTGCGCTATTTAAGTGTATAAATTTTGAATATAAATAAATTTGAATTTACTTGGGTCAATTCAGCCTTTTTCAGATCAAATGACTTTCTAATTTTGGTAATTTAGCCCTAATTAGCATATTCGATTTTTTCCCCTTTCTCTTATTCTATATCATTCTTTACTTGTATTCATAAAGATATAAAAGTCATTTGATATAAAACTAGATAGAAGTTGTAGGTTTATAAAAAGGTCAAGTTTAATGTCAATTTGTTGATTAATCTTGAAAACCAGATATATTCATCCATTTCTGGTAACATTGCTTACAATTTTAGAACAGCTAACAATATTATTTCAGTTATCTTATCTTATCCTCTAAAAGGCTATGATAAAATATCCTTTCAATGGCATGATATTGAAACAATCTAAATAAATTACATTTATTTTTTGTTTTTAATATGACAAACATTAATCATATTCGTACCTTAATGAATTCGATTCTTTGTTGACCAATTTCTGAAATTAGCGATTTGTTGTTTCTTTTTCAAATCTAATGATATTCCAATTGTTTACTATAAGATGAACTAAGGAATTTTGTCTAGATTTAGTTTTACGTCTTGAAATATAAATTTCAAACCTCTTGTAAACGTAACAGGAGCGAATGTAAAAAAGGACTACACATAATACAGAGAATAGATAATTTCATATATCTGGATTAAATCCTCACAAAGCCTCTATATCTTAAACTTGGGAGATCTAGAGTTGATAATTTTTCCTCCTATGATATGGGTTGTGACTTTAATCAGTTAACTGCCGAACACTGGAAAAATATGTATTTAACAATCTGACCTTTTAAATCGATCGATATTTGAAGGACGAGTTTTCTGGCCAACTTTTAAATACATATTTCATCAGATACCCAATTAACTGGTTAATCTGTTGCAAAAAGCAAATCCAAACTAATGCTCTCCTAAGGCAATATTATGGTCACGGTGATTTTGTTGGCATAAGCAAGTCGTCTCATTCGAGTGAAGGGACAAAAACAGACTGAGGACCACAGATATATTATAGGATAGTAGTTAGACTTTACGGACATCCCATGTTGAGCCATCCGTTAATTCATTTATGAAACATTTTATCTTACCTGGACCGTGTATTGTTGGTTCTGTTCTAGATTGAGCACAATGTAAGGGACAGGTGTCTCCCTGATGGAAATTAACATTTTGTCCACGCCTTCATTCTTCTGGGCCGTGACGTTGTATGCAATTAACGTCTGATTGGCAACTGGAACCCACGTGAAATTGACTTGCACCAGTGTACGGTCAAAGATGGGAACAAGTTGCATTGATGATATGTTTACAGATAGCTGAACCACTTGAGGTACTGAGGAAAGATAAAGATATCAGGAAATATAACAATACTGAATTCATAATGCTTGGATTAATCTAACTCTCCATTTGATGTTATAATCATGTGAAATCATTAGGGCCTAGAAAACCATCCTGCTTCTTGTAGAAAATTCGTGAACAATAAATCACAGTCTTTATCTTTATCATCTATCTTCTTCTTCTTCTTCTTCTTCTTCTTCTTCTTCTTCTTCTTCTTCTTCTTCTTCTTCTTCTTCTTCTTCACTACTATTCGTACTACGACGACTACGACTACGACTACGACTACGACGACGACTACTACTACTACTACTACTACTACTACTACTACTACTACTACTTCTACTGTTACTACTACTACTACCACTACCAATCCAACTATCACTACCACTGTACAATCACTATCCAAAAGGTAGCAACCAATTGCTACCCACTTTATGAAGATTGAAAAAATAAAGAATCAATGTAAGCAAACCTAACAATTGGCATGGTTTGATGACTATCTGAACAACGATGGGAATATTAATCTTGACAAGATCGGATTGTTTTCTTGAAGGTTAAATAAAGATAAAGTCAACGGAGTACTTGATAAGCGTTGTAGACTCTTTACGTTTTCCTGTCCGGTGCATACCTGCGTTTGTTACAAGTTACAAGCATGATTTCTATCTAAATCGCCTACATCTTTCTTGGCTGTTCCTTCGTTGTTTATGAGTATTTTATTTCCCTAGACACTTCCATGCTTATGCAGGAGTGGCGTTCCTTTTTTAGATAACATTCAAATGCAAAGAAACAGCTGTTGTAAAAAAGACATCCTGCTTACACTCTCATTGAACTTGTTACAATATTTTTTAGCACATATTGAAATCTCACTTGAATGCCGACTGTATTGTTTGTATAGTATTACTTTTGTTTCCATGTTTAATTTGGACTACATGTTCATTATATAATTCATTATCTGTAAAGCGCGTTGGGATGTTTGGTTCGTGGAAAGCGCTCAACAAGTGTCATTTATTATTATTATTATTATTATTATTATTATTATTATTATTATTATTATTATTTTTTATTATTTATTATTATTATTATTATTATTATTATTTTATTTATTATTATTATTATTTATTATTATTATTATTTTTTTATTATAATATTATTTATCACCTATCATCATCATCATCGTCATCATCGTCATCATCATCATTATTATCATCATTATCTTCGTTATGACCATCATTATCTAGTTGAAATCTCTATTTTTTAGTCATGAAATTAAAAATTTTTTACTGCTATTCTCGACACAAAGGACAGTTGTAAACACACTGAATATTTTATTTAACAACCGAAATAAATATTAGGTATAAAAAACTCAATTGATACCGCATCTAATTCGTTATCCTCGAGCTTAAAGCTTAACTCCGGTCAATAACCTCGTCTTATTATTTTTCTATGCTAGAACTGTTTTCATTGTTTATAATTATTAACCTGAAGCATCACGATAAAGCTTACAAAAAAGCAACAATAAAACAATTATTCACACGTTGAATAAACCTAGATATATAATGAGAACAATTTTGTAAGCAATCGTTTGTGTCATAATGACATCTTAATGCTTCAAGTATGATTTGGAAAATATCGACTATGCCGACAAAGCCATTTGTGAAGCATCGACTCAAAACGGTATGATATTCGGCTAAATCAGATGCCTCAAAAAGAAAACAGGTATGAAATGTGTGAGATCAAATCCCTTATCCAGACCAAGGCCAAATCCTCATGGAACAAGAAGCACCAAGAATATGAAAAATGACCCCATGAAATGTCTCACAGGACAAGATCAAGTTGTCATTTTCAGACTTCGCTGCGCACATAACCAACACCACTTGTTCAAAGCTTTAAGATTGGAGAAACAGACATTTGTGAATGTCGAAAGGGGAGCATGATGCCACACGTGTTTTGCAGGACTGTACAAAGTACAATGAGCAAAGGACGACCATTTGGCTTGAGAAGACTACGCTAAAGCCGAAGCTCTATGAGTCTCAACACAAGCTTGGGAATACCATTCCTGCATCTTGTTGTGGACTAGACTTTGCTGATTGGGTCGATCGTCATAACATAGTTGTGTGAAACCATAAGAGGCTGCTGCATCTTGTTGACCTTCAGCCATAAAGACATCATGAGGGGAAATAAGAAGAAGGAGGGGGGGGGGAGGAGAAGAAGAAGAAGAAGAAGAAGAAGAAGAAGAAGAAGAAGAAGAGAAGAAGAAGAAGAGAAGAAGAAGAAGAGAAGAAGAAGAAGAAGAAGAAGAAGAGAGAAGAAGAGAAGAAGAAGAAGAAGAAGAAGAGAGAGAGAAGAGAAGAAGAAGAAGAAGAGAAGAGAAGAAGAGAGAAGAGAAGAAGAAGAAGAGAAGAAGAAGAAGAGAGAAGAAGAGAGAGGAGAAGAAGAAGAAGAAGAAGAAGAAGAAGAAGAAGAAGAAGAAGAAGAAGAAGAAGAAGAAGAAGAAGAAGCCAAAAAAGGATTTTATTTAAAAAAATAAATGAAAAGAAACGTGAAATTATATCTTTTTTTTTTGTCAGCTTAAGACGTAAGCGTTTATTGCTCGAAACGACGATGGGATAAACGATAATATTATTATTATACTCTTTTCATCTCTTCGGGTCAGCTTTAAGTAGAAACAAAAACAATTTCACAAATTCAAAATGAACAAAAATACATATGGAGGATGGTTTTGAATACAATCCCTTCTTAAGGCTACGTTTCAGGTTAAATTTCTTTTAAACTTCAACTGAAATATGTAGTCAGAAGTGTTCCTTGTTGCGTCTTTCTTCGTAAAAACTATAATATATTAATTTCAGTTCAATAATGTAACAGTCCTTGGCTTCATGCAACTTAATATTAAACTTGGAAACTGCGTCTCATTTTCGCCAATCTTGCTAATCTATGATTATCATATATTTTTATTGTTACGCTACCTTTCGTTCTTATAAACCTATAATACAATGATCTTATTGTGATGGAAAACATAGCAATATAATATTTCTTCCCTTTGCGTTGTAAGTAAGATACAAATGGCATAAATTAATTTATGTGTGAATGATTGGTGACTAAATGATTTTTAAAAAGCAAAGGATAGTTGGATTGCAGGGTTACAATATTGTTTATAGTGTGATCGAACAGCAAATGTAAGCATACATAACAGAGTATACTACCTTTCTCTGAAAGAAAAAAATATTTTCAAAATCTCGGCCAGTAGATTCGTCCTTTTATAATCGATCGATTAAAATGACTTCGGAGTCCCAGGTTTGAGAGTTGTTGTTTTTTGTTGTTTTTTTTTGACAAGATGAAAGGGGGGGGGGGGTCATTATAATTGATCGATATTTGAAAGACAAGGTTTCTGGCCAAAGCATGAGAAATGTGTTGTTTTATTTTTGAGAGTATGGCAGTTTACACCACTGCCTCTTTTTTCTGACCTGACTTGAAGGTGAAGTTTCGAAAGCATTCGAAACATGGTCTCTTTATAATGCCATTTTATATTAACACACGTTATAATAACCTTTTTTTCAGTTATAGCTTTCAGTCTCACTTTCCTGTTTTATCTGAGAGTGAATTGTGTCCAGTTCCTTCCCCTCTCGTTCATATGAATTGATGACGATCGAACTTGGAACTGGCCCTGACACTGCTTTAGTGGTATTGCGTAGAAAATGAACAAATAAACAAACAAGTGCTTGCTCTTTCTCTTCATCGGCAATAGAAATAAATATGATGCAGATCAATATAAATACCATCGCCATTGTTGTTTATTGACAACAGATGTGTGATCCACTTTTACCTACAACTACAACCAAACCATTGCCGATTGTTTCGCGATACTGACTGCTAATAATAATTATTCTACATCTAAGACCTTCTATTGTTACTCATCGTTACCCATGGCTGACACCTTTAGTAAACTGTCTTGGGGTTTATAGTATGTTGGCTCGCCCCTGTAATAAATTAATAGGCCATGTATACCTTGCTATTTCATTTTTCTTTTGGATGGAAATATATATATATATATATATAATATATATATATATATATATATATATATATATATATATACTTATTCTCATTGTTTGTGTTGCTATTGCAGCAGCAGCGAATGTGGCCAATTGTCGATGTTTGACGGAAACAGCCAACTCTTGCCGCAATATCTAAGTCGACTTAGATATGGATGAATAATATTTGGTTACGTTGTGTATATAATGGACGTAATAATGTGTCAAATGCAGCTTTTTATCCCATCAGGAGAATGATAAATAAAGCATGCATTAGAAAGCGTATAAAATATGATAAAGACGTAAAAATACAATTGTATCGTGCAAACCTAAGGGGCTGAGATCGGTTTGAGATAAAGATCTGAAAAGATGTGCATGGAAGAGTGCTAGACCAACTAGAAAAAATACATCCCCAAAAATTAGACTAATTCAGCTTGTTTTGTCATGCATGTTCATCATTATCTATTGTCAAGTCACTTACTAGGTGCATCGTCTCTTGCTTTCTTGATAGGTATTGACGGGAGGTCTTCTTCTTCGATCTCGTCGAGACAGCGACTCCACTGCAATTTATCAGGCTCTAGACAAGGAGATGTTTTGAATACGATCTCTGTCTTGACTCGATAGTCTTCAGCCATGTGAATCACCAGTTGGTACAAACTGTTGAATTTCAGAGGCGGTTCTCGGATGTTGTATATCACCTGTAGATTTAATCAAGATTTTTATTGGAAATACCAAATTGTTTGTGACCAGAAATTGTCCAAATTGAATAAAGAACATAATACGTGACATAGAATATTTTGATCTAGCCAACACGATAGATTAGAGATCAACATTTGTTTTAATATTCGACGAAACTGCATTATCCGTCTATTGATCACTTGTCTTCTTCATGTGATGTTTGGTGGATATGTTTATAATAGGTTTCATCGGGACTTGTTTATCGGTAAATAATTTATATACAGAAACGCATCACTTCAATGTCCATTCGCCTAAGTCTAATTACAGTCGTTGACATTTATGTATATAAATCTATTTAGAGACTCAGATGTGCCTCCGAATCCTCATATTGATATTGATTCCATCAGCGTTAACAGGAAAAAGAATTAATTGTATTTTCTAATCCTATCTAATGCATTCTAAGTATTTAGTATTTTCAAATATGACAGTAGAACACACATGCAATATCAGATTTTATATTGAATGTGATTGAATCAAACTAAATGCAAAACAAACAAATAAATGGTTTGTACTTACTGTTTCATTCCCTTTAGTAAATACAGTTGCTCCATAACTGTCCCTAGGATACGAGCACATGGGCGTGAAGTCGTAAGCTTTAACGCAGCTCAAAAAGATCCATCGAATATAATAGGCTCGTTCAGTATCAGTAGCAAGCCATTCCATGCCACGGAAGCGAACCTCAGCTTTTTGGATCTTGTGCCGAGAACCATCCATCCATCTCACCACCTCCGTCTTGAGACTAAGTGTAGCGTTGATTTCACTCACAGACCGGAGGTACCAACTGGCTTCTTTTTCTTTACGTAGTTTCCGGTATTTTGGTCCCGATGGATCGCTGAATTCTGGAATTTTAAATAGATATCATGTCAGTTAATTTTCTAGCATTATGAAGTTTGTTATCGTTATGATAGGTTTATGGATGGAAATTTCATGATATGTCATAAACAAAGAAACGTGAATTGATTCACATCTTGTTTTATTTTGACATATTCAAGATAAGACATGACAATTACCTGCCTTTGTTGATACCTTCAATCAGCAGGAATAGATGATAACAGTATCTTTATAATGCTGAGGATAATATTTTCGTTTTTCGTGCAATGTGTCATGTTAACTTGTCTCATCAATTTTGAGTCTTGTAGTCATTTCTGCGTTAGTTATTAGAATATCCAAATGAGTAGAAACAATTTTAAAATTCATAAACGTGCAAAAAAAAAGATCAAAATGGTACAGCAATTGCAAACAATGAATTGACATTCACGAGCAATCCATCGTTGGATTATACTGTATTTATCGATGATAAAGACACTATTACACGTTGATGACGAAATTGGAAGTTAAACCCAATGTTCATGTTTCCAACACTTGTTACAAAATGATGAGATGCATATCTTACCTCCCAGTTCTATGGTGTTGGCCTTGAACTCCACCTGTGCAATCTGACCTCCTTGATATATAGCAATCAGAAGGAACTCCGGAGACAGCGGAAGAGCGTCGAGTTCTATTCGGACACTTGTAGACAACACCTGGAGACAACAAAATGAAACATGAATGAATGGTTTGAATAAATCTTTATGCAAATCAGAATATGAGTCGACAAGGAAAAATCGGGATATTTTTTATGAGGTGTTCTCTTGACCAGAGCTCATAGTGCAATGGCATTGTAAAGATCTTTCTCATTAACTTGTTTTGTGGACCTGGAGGGTTTGGAGGGAATAGATGTTGTCCCAGGTCTAGAACTTGATGAAGTTCAAAAATTAGTTAATGTTGAAACAACTTTCCCAAAGTCGGTGACGACTTTTTTCCAAATTTTTAAGTAAAAAAACATCATCCAAATCAGCACCACTGTTTCACAGTAACTCATAGAATACTTAGGGAATCATACTGAATATAAAATATCAAGCAATATTAAAAAGCCGTTATGTTTCTTTCCTTTCTGGTTGACATGAGTTTTAAGTCAGATTAATCCGGAATTGTATTGGTGTTATTCTTATTGGTATTTTTCCTTTATTTGTAAATTATAAGAATATGAAGTTATATACCTTAAATGATGAAATATCACGTAGCGTCTGATAAGAAAATGATAGCGCCAAATTAATGTAATTAATTAACAAAAACATTCCCAGATTAAAATTGCAAGCCCACGGGTTCATTTTGTTCATACTTTTAAAACATATGGTTCATAAAAATAAGCAAAAAATTTAAAGCGTGGTTTCCTTTTCCCCTCAATTCTCATTTTACTTTGCTTTTATTACCCAGGTGTATAGTATAGCCTAAGCAATAATCTTTTCTAATGTAATGATCTGTTCTTGTTTCCAACACCCCTTCCCTCCTCTTTCCTGATAAATATGCTATCTGGTTACACTACCATCTGATTTTCATAAGAGATGCGACTTCTCATCCCTCCTTCTTAACCCCCTGGATGAACTCAGCATGCAAGAATATGAAACGAAAACAGATCGCAGTGCGTAGTGAACTCGGGTCCGAACAAAACACACTTGAAACAACAGCATGGCACCTAGCCAATGTGGTGTCATGCACTTGACTAAATCAAAACTCGTGCAGACTGAATTTATTTGACCTCATTGGTTCTCAACAATATTTTTTCAAACTTGGCGACGCTCATGAAAGGTCATAAGAAATTATGAAGAGCCTACCAAAGGATGGTTGAAAAGTTCAAATATGTTTGACACCAAACATGTCTTGAATACACAGTCTCCTGGTTTGGTCTCTACAAATATCATAGATTTGTTTATTTTTTTCCTTATAAGTCTGGTTTAAAGTTCTCAACACTTTACTTTTTTCCTCGATGTTATTATATTCATACTATTTGTATTTTCTTAAATTTTCGGTGTATAATTCGTATTGGTTTTAGTTAAACTGCTTTATTTTTATTTTTATTTTTCGTATTTTATCTCTGTCTTTTTAAACATTATTTGATGTTGTTTTTATTTTCCTGGCGGATGGGTGTTATCAAGTTTAACTAGTCTAAATCACTTCTTTGATTTTCAGTTTCTTGACCGTCCTTATCCTTGAGTGGTGATCCTTTCATTCCGTTTTGCCTGTTACTTGGTTAACGGATTATCAAACAAAATTTAACACCAAAGCGGTATAAAGTTTGTTATAAAAATATTTTTTTCAAATAATGATGAGTCTTTGTATCAAATATCAGGTATTTAATGAAACAATGTATTAATTTCGTCATTGATTCAGTTCAATAATGATATACATTTTGATAAGAAATGTTTTACAACGACAGATCAAACATTGTGAATTCGAGAAAATACTAGACTGATTGTTTCAGATATGAAACAAAACTCAATATTGTTATTTATTGGAATCCATATTTTGCATTTTCCATTTCGCCTGCTTGTTTAATATAAATGGTTGTTTTTGAAACATTCATTGATTCGGGTGGATGGATCCGCTATTTGGGGATATTTTTTTTGTTTTTGAGATAATTTCCCTGTTATCGATCGTTCTTGTTTGTTATCGCATGAGTGTTTGTTATTTGTACTTCATATACCTAATTTTCCTTTTATAGATTGACAATTTGTAGATGCATTTTTGCTGCGTTGCCGTCAAAAAATCATGGTTGATTTCTATTACAGGAATATGATGACATAATGCTCTCCTTATAAGGTTAACGACATGTATAACTTTATTGTATTACCATATTATGTGTACATTATAAGGCATGGCATCATATCACGCAGCGAGTAGAGAAAATTCAAGCAGTTTGGAGCTTACTTTTGATCTTTATTTAACAAGTTCTTTCAACTCAAGCATATAAAGTCCTTTACTTCTCAATTTTGATTGTGGTTTTTAATGTCAATGTTGTGGAGGTGAACATTGTCAAAATATTAACAAAAAGCTTTTTATCGTTTTGGCCGAACACTTCATAATATGTCTGTAGATTAATATAAAACCAGCTTTTCTAAGAATGTGAAACATCAGACTTCAATGAAGCTGCAAAAGGAGTCATTGCTATTTTGCCACCCAGGTCTATTATTGGACTTTTGAGTATTTCGCATAAAATCAGATTTCCTATTCATATAAAGATTCCGAAATTGGTTGTAATATTCATTCAACTCCTAAAAATAAAACAAACTAATTAGATAGTTGTAATATTTCGTGTTCTATATTTATTCTGGGAAGTCGTTCACGCTCCACTTTATTTTATCATTGAATTCAAATTTTGATGCTATTTTTGCTGCGCTTTTATGAAATGAATAAAATTTCATCGCGTTTTTAAATATTGGAGCTGAGCACTTCATTGTAGAATTATTTTTGGAGCTATCGTGATACTTCGAGAAATAGAAAAATAATAGTCATATATTTATATATCAAGAATGAGAACATGGGAAATATGAATTTTTGACATATACCCAATAAGAATAATGCGAAAAGTAATGCTATATAGGTAATATCAAAACCTATGATGTAAACAGACTGTGTTTTATCATCATGTCAGAACATGACGCTACAGAGATTGTCTTGTTTTCTCAACAAACATCATCGACACCTTCTCCTACATCAAGAGAAATATTCTCCGTTAACTAGTTAACTGCTGTTCTTTAGAAAGACACGTATTTAAAAATTTGGCCAAAATCTCGTCTTTCAAATATCGATGGACTTAAATGGCCCTCGTTATGGCAAAAACTCACAGATCTGAGACTTCGTGACGTCCTAGGTTTGAGATTGTTTGGCAAGATGAGAGTCATTTAAATCTAGCGATATTTGAAGGACGAGTTTCCGGGCCAAATTTTTAAATACGTATCTCTACAGAGTACGGCAGTTAACTGGTTAAGAATAATAAAGTAGTGCCAAGAGTTGAGTTTTCCTCGGTAGTATGACCTACAAACCTTGTATTAACCGTCTTGCATTGTAGTCTGAAGTATTAGGTAAGTGGGAGTTATCAGCCCCTTTCAAACAAATTACCATTGGATTAAACGTCTACAAAATTCAATTTACCTAAATTTACTCGACTTTTATTCTACTTTAATGACATGACAAAAAGATCTAGTTTCCAATCATAACATTAAAAATATGATTCAAAGCTGATGTAAGCTAACAGGGGTTGAGTGTAATGTACATAATATACTTGCAGGTCTGATAACCGAACGCAATTATGGGCTCGTTTATCATTGCTGCAATGAATATTATTTTGGTTTAGTCTGAGAGTATTATCATTACAACAATGGGCCCATTGCAATTTCGGTTCTCGGACCTGCAAATGCGTACACGCCAGTTGAGTGACATTATATATCACAAGTACACCATTGTAAACTCTCCTCAAAATTCTCACATAGAGAATATGGGTTGCTGTATTGGGTAAGAGACATTTCAGATAGCATTCTGTGATAAAAGTGCCCGGGTCAAATTTTTGCTCCTTGAACGTGATGACAACGTTATTTGTAAAGAGCTTCCAAAACTCTCATGGCCTTTCGAACAAAATTCATACAGCATTGTAGAAGCTTAAACGGGAGATGCTAAGATCGCGGGTCTTACTACTATTTACACGTTTGGAGTGATATAATTAGAATTTTTAAATTAAAAACCGGAACCCCTTCTGGTTTAAACTGAAAAATAAACAAGTTAAAATGTGACCCATCGCCTCAAAACGGTATTATGTCGACATGACAAATGGCCAAAATTGGAGTTTCAAATCAAAATCATCAGAAATAAGATATTTTAACCAGTAAGGTGCCATGCCATTTCCGGGAAAAAAACATGTAGATATTTTAGAATTTGGCCAGAAAACTCGTCCTTCAAATAACGATTGATTTAAATGACCCTCACTTTGGAAAAAAAAAAAACTCTCACACTTCGCTAAGTCTCGTGTTTGAGAGCTTTTTTCAAAGATGAGGCTCATTTAAATCGATCGATATTTGAAGGAGGAGTCTCCATGGCCAAATGTTTTAATAGTTGCTTTTCCAGGGTACGGAGCTATCTGGCTAAGAGCACATACAGTTTTATCTATTTCACTCTGGAGAGCGTATAAATTTGGCCATTCTTTTGGTATTTGGCTATTGATTCAGATGTTTTAGCATTAAAATCACCATGATATGATACCGATTCGAGACAATGGTTCCCAAATTAAATGTGATGAACAAAATCATTGTTTAAGATATACAATGTTAAATGGTGATTTGATGGCAATCAATGCTCGTGATGCTTTAGCATTACAATCACCACGATATGATACCGATTCGAGAAAAATGGGTCACAAATTAAATGTGATGAACAAAATTATTGTTTAAGACACACAATGTTAAATGATATTTGTGACAATCAATGCTCGTGACGTGTGTGCGAACCCCAATATTGTTATTATTATACATTACACCTAGTGCTAATCATGATGATTACTGTTATCACTTAGATATTCTCCTTGCTAATCTTGCAGTCGCGTAAATGATCGAAGGCTGCATAACTGACGAGCTCGCTGTGGCATGTTATGATTTGGAAAAAAGTAATATAATTATCTTTCATAATGCACCGCTGAAAAAAAATGTCAAAAATTAAACAAATAAAAACGAGTGTCAATACTCTAATTTTACCAATGTAGTTTATTTATTTTTAACAAATTAAAGAAATGACCTTGTCGGTATTATATTTATTCGAATCCGTCTCTCTCTCTCTCTCTCTCTCTCTCTCTCTCTCTCTCTCTCTCTCTCTCTCTCTCTCTCTCTTTCTCTCTCGTTCTCTCTCTTTCTCTCTCTCTCTCTCAATACCTATCTATTTCTCTGTATATTTATCTATCGTATCTCTCTCTCTCTCTCTCTCTCTCTCTCTCTCTCTCTCTCTCTCTCTCTCTCTCTCTCTCTCTCTCTCTCTCTCTCTCTCTCTCTAACTCTAAACATAAAAATCGCCACCACCACCTCAGAGACAGAACCTCCCTGTCTGTAATTTGACGTCAGTTCCAGGTCGGTTGTGCTCTCACTTCATCCTATTAATTTATCACCCCGCGCACGCACCACATTTAGAACGGACAATAGATCTCATTGTCTGTAAGAAAGGTAGTTGGTTTTTATCAACGGCATTATCACAATTTATCGTCATCGACATTGCCACAGAAATAAAATAAACGGTCGTATCAGAACAGGCTGTTCAGAAGCACACTGCCAAAACTACTTTTTTCCCACTCTGACCAAATTATTTTAGACATCAATGAATTAAACCGAACCTCGCATGAACTTGTCAAAATTCTTAATTTATCCAATTTCCAAGAATTTTGATTTAAGACTTTTCTGACAAGTTTAGGTCGTCATCTTAATTCACATATTAGTATAAGAACAATTTTGGCCAAAATGAAAGATGTTGTTTTACGGGTGCACGAAACAGGCTGTTGTAGTTTATGTCTGTCTGAGGTTTATTCGTGCCATTTATTCCATGAACTTTGAACGCATCTGTCTTTGGTTGCGTTGTACTCTCATTCTCCCGCCAAATTCTCTCATGTTTGTCAGTCAGTGCAGTTGATTACAAACCGCTTTCCATGTTTAATAAATGAATTTCTAATACCAATTAAACAACTTCCGAAATAAGAACTGTTAAACAGTGGGGGAGGGGGGGGGGGTGAGTAAAGAGGAGTTACAAAGAACTGAGATGCATCTCAAAATAACCGTATTATTTTTTTTTCTTTAAAGATTATTTTTAATTCCCCAACCGTATTAGTAACATCTTTCTTTTTCTTTCTTTCTCTCGATTTTTAGAATGTTTTTTTTTTCTTTTCGCCAGATAGTTTCCTTTTCGTAACAATAATGCACTTGATAGTGTCCGATTGTACTAAAATCATAAGTAATGCAACAAACAGACTAGACATGTGCCATTGTTTTAATTTCTAATATAACCTTCTGTTTCTATTGCTAATTTGTTTTGGGTTTTAAAGAAATGTTCCTTGGTTTTTATATTTTTTTCTTTTCGTTTGCTTGTCTTTTTTGTTTATTGATTTTTTAAAAATAAAAAAATAATAATATCAGCGCAAATCATTGATTCTGTTAACCATATAGGAACAAACACTAAAATATATCGAACAACTTGTTTATAATAATAGGTTCTATCAAATTGCCAACTACTGCGTGTTCACCAATACCTTGCCCTCTTTCTTCAACATCAAAAATTTCTTCTTTGGAATCTTCATAACCTATGCTTGTTTACTCACCCCACTGCCTGCTACGATGCTGAGTGACCGCCGTGGTCCACATTAAAACAAGAGCCGTGTTTTCTGGTAAGGGCGTGTTTCTACAACAAACATCATAGCGTTTTCATGCTGTCAAGAATTGCCCTAAACCTGGAGTGAAGCTATGCGAGGCATGTGGTGTCCAGAACAGAGAAGGACATTCAGGGAATTACCCTCACAGTTACTCAGTATTTACCATTTGAAAAGTACCAAAATCAACACTATCCTCACTTCGCCGACATGCAAGGGAGTCCATCTCGTCTGAGCGACCAAGCAGCACCTTTGAAATTTTCATCGTCTTTCAATTATGTCTACTTTATTTTTATCTTTTTTTTTGTTGCAACTTATATGTCTCATTTACACTTTTTTATTACACTTTCTAAGTTTTTCTTTCTTCTTGTTTTTGAAGTTCCGTGATCTTTCAGAGCTCTTGGCATTCCCCATCACTATCATGACCTTCTTTTTCGTGTTTTGTTCAGAATTAATGTTTGATTCCTAGGCCTGTCTAGTGGTTTGAGGGTATTTTGTGGTATGTGTAGGGTGAACAAAATGGAAGACGGCAGATGTGCCTGATTTGTTTTCTCCTGGTAAGGTGAGAGGATAAAATTGGATAAAGGCAGTCGATGATAGGGTTCACCGTTTAACCCAGCTGAAACCTTTTGGTTTAATGGTGCGACTACGAGTTCACAATATTTCTAGAATTGGACTAAAAGTGTGAAGGATAAAGCAAAGAAAAATGATCGAAATTATCTGTTTCATTTAAAAACGATTGTCTGACAAAATGAATCATGGGTATTTTAAATTATTTCATAGAAGAAGATTTTAAAATTAAAAATAAAGAAAGGAAGAAAGGAAGAAAGAAAACATGACATAAAAGAAGAGAGAGGATACAGAGGAGTATAGAAGGTGGGACAATGAGAATGAGGAAAGACATAGGAATTAGGGAGGATGGGCTAGCCGTTAGCAGGCAGAGGAAGGGAAAGATGAGGAGGTGAGGCAGGATGATGAGAGAAGAAGAAAGAATTTCAAAATATAATTCTATGATTGATGACGATGAAGAAGAAGAAGAAGAAGAAGAAGAAGAAGAAGAAGAAGAAGAAGATGATGATGATGAAGAAGATGATGATGATGATGTGGTGATGATGGTTGCGTGAGATTTATATTCTATCATTGTTGATGAAGAAAATGAGGAGGAGGAGGAGGAGGAGGATGAGGAATAATAATAATAATAAGAAGAAGAAGAAGAAGAAGAAGAAGAAGAAGAAGAAGAAGAAGAAGAAGAAGAAGAAGAAGAAGAAGAAGAAGAAGAAGAAGCGGTAAACGAAAGAGAAAAAGTACAATTTAAAGAAGGTTCTGTCACTTGCAAGTCCTAGAATACGAAACAATAAATAATATTCTACTCGTAAATATCTGTCACAATATCGGGTAGGGAAAAGGTTCTCTAGGTCGGGAGGTTTGGTGATTTAGTTGACGACAAATTGGTAGTGACGTGCTAAAAGGGTGCATTGTAGAAAGTTTCATAGCCATGTTCGTGTTCGTTATGTCGTGTATAAATCACAAAGCTTTCGTTTGTCATTGAACAAGCCTAAAGTCACATAAGATTATAATCTGAAATATTTATGTACGTTTTAGAAATTTATAGTTAAATAGGGAAGGGGGGTTCGTTTCATTAAATATAAAAAGAACTCTTCGATAATGTCGAATTCATGTATAAGATTACTTAAACCCGTCATCTACAAAAACAACACTCCATAAAGAGGTAAGAATATCATATAACTGAAATATCACGCTCATTACATAATATATTATAACATTCAAATGGATACAGTCGCATTCATTACTTTTCTACATGAGATTGGTCTTTATTGCGACTGGAGTGGATCATGATTTTATTTTGCTATGGTCTTATATGTTTCAGAAACAGATTGACTTGAACAGTGCAGTACAATGTCGATGGTCAGACATGTTGTAAATTGATTGAAACCATTTCCTCGTTATTCATTATATCGGTTTACACTTTTTAAAATTAAGTAACCAGTCTACACGACGTCTACTTATTTTTCAGGTCTAATAATCAAAATTGTTATGCGCTCATTGTTTTAATGGAAATACTCTCAAATCAACGCAAAATTGTGTCCATTACAACAATGATAAACCAACGCCATAATTGCATATATTACAAATTCAGTAAAGAGAAAGAAATTAACCTTATTATAACAATTATTCAAAGTTAGGCATGGTTTATTTTTGTCAACAAATTTGACAATTTTATTACAAATAAATGGATATGGTCTTTAAGAGTGGTTTAAAATCGATTGGTGAGTCATCACTATAAATATCTTTACAATATACAACGACTTGAAGGTTTTAAATTCCGACATATTATATTTTAGTTATTAAAAGCTTTTTTTTTTTGTCACGAGATATTCCTTGTTGTGTTCGCCAACGCAAATACGTAAAAGGGTTAATTTTCATGTCGTAATATATTATATGTTGATTGTCCATCAAAAAAGCCTTAACGCCCATCTAAAATTTGGCCAGAAAACTCAAACCTGGGACTCCGTAAAGTATTTAAAGGACGAGTTTTATGACCAAATTTTTAAATACGAGTTTTCCCAGAGTAAGACAATTAACTGGTTAAATTAACAAAGAAAACCATTTTCAAGGATTACCATTTTTCTAATCGATAAAACGAACTGAAATTATCAATGACAATGAATGATGAAATGATATCAGTTGCTGTATGTAGCAGGTACAAGGAACTCGGCTCGCTAAAACTCTCCAGTTTAAAACGCAATTTTATTCAAATCCCCAATATTCATTCTAAGGACAGAAATTATAAAATGTATATCTCGAGAAAAGACCAAGATAACGTCAGCCGCAGTGCAGCGTCGCAAAGTGATCAATAAGACGAGGTCCTATCAAAAAGTACTTTTCACAATATCTAACGTAGATCCAGCGACATAATTACTGCTGGGAGGATAGAGTTACCAGATATAATTCTGTTCAATTTATATCACTACATACAATAAGGCCAGTAGCATAATATGACCTTCAGTAATTATCGATGATTCCCTTACCTGCATAATCATTTGCCATCCGTCCTGCTGTTTGTTGCTATTCCTGGTGAGAAGAACATAAACAATGGGACCAGGGCTGACGTCATCAATTCCTGTGTTCTCGTTGTCAGCGTTTGTGGCCGGACGAGGCTTGTGCCATTTGATATGCATTTCGATTTCGTCCGAGTTGAATTTCACTTCTTCTCCTTTAGGAAACGCCCACTCTCCCTTGAGGGTAATTGTTTCTATGGAAGTAGACATGAAAAATATGATACGATTTTAAATGAATGAGAAATAATGAACTGATGTGAATGAAATCGTCTTGAAATTCATCACGTTTTTTGCGTAGCCATCATGATGTTTTTGCTGCAGGGTTTGAGTTTCTTCATTTTAATTTTCATGAGTTCTTTTGTCTCGTTTTAGGAAAAAAAAAAGATATTTTACTCTTTTATTTTTGTTTTTGTTTTGTTTTGTAAACCTTGTTGTTTTTAATTGTTTAGATATGCGAATTGGCTGTAACCAGTGTGAATGAAATTAATGTTTATGGCGTCACGAACGCAATATATTGTAAAGTATAATACCGTTTAGTTAGACTAAAACATAATAGATAGTAAATTGTTGTCTTAGACGTGTTAAAGACGTTTTGTTCTTTCTCAGTATTGATGTATAAATCACGTTGTATTTGTTTGTTATTTGTTTTGATTCAATAGGGGGTCAAGAACAAAAATGATCGAAATTATCGCTTTTAGTAAAATTGATTTGCTTTCCTTTAATCCAAGACGTAGACACAACCTCATATACTTTTTAAAGGAATTGATTATTTGATGGAGGTGACTTAGCATTACACAGAGTATCCGTGGTTCGAGGCCAGCTATTCTTTTTGTTTTAGTTTATTCTTATCTTTAGAAAGCCACCTAGCCATTATTGCTCAATTTGTGATTCTATATTGCGACTGAACCTGGGTAATTTCCGTATGATTTAGAAAAACCCGAAATAAAATTTTCCCGCAGGGATATATTAAGATAATAATGTTCCACTCTGTAGCTGTATTTGGAAAAAATACTTTTCAAACAACTGCTATCAACACTTTGAATAATTGTAACAATCTTCACCCCCACGCCCCTCCCCGGTTTTTCTTTTTGAATTACCATTTTATCGCTAAAAAACAAAACACTGAATATAAAAGAGTGAAAGGAAAAGTGCGATTAACCTTTTTTTCCCCATTTTCCATAATTATACGCAGGAAACCGAGAAGCGTAGAAAGTTACGTTATTCTATCAAAATAAACTGCCTTTTCCGTCTTCCTTCCGCCCGCCCCTTTCGCCAAATCCCACCACGTGTTCTGTTCAGAATGTTTCCCTTTTTATTCTTATCATTTATTTTTCTTTTCTCGTAGCCTCTTGTTCGTAAAATTTGTTTTACTCATTTGTGATCGTTCCGTGCCAGAATGATACACTCCATCCAAAGGAGTTCATTAAGAATTGCTTGTCAAAATTACCTACTCTGGAAGTGAAGCGGAAAACATATTTTCCAAAGCAACAGAAACCCTGAATCTCCGCAACGTAAACATCATCTGTAATTTGCTTTCATGTCGCACTGTATGTAGCAATATATTTATTTTTGGTTTTCATTTGTTGTTTTATAGCGTTTGTTAATTAACAAAATAATATGGAGTGAGGTAACATAACATTTATACGCACAGCTTTCAAAATGCGTTGTTTGAGGCTGTAATCGAAATTTAATCTGCTTCTAGTTTAAAGCTTGATCGAAATTTCAATTTTAAGCATATATAAACAGTGAAATTATAGAGGACTTGATGTCTACTAAGTCTATGAGAGTCAAGATCACGAGCACTTCACAGGGCAGCGACGTGGTAAAACGGCAGTGCCTTTGCTTCACACCCAAAAGTTCGAAAAAAAAAAAGTCAGCCTGCCTCGATTTGGGATCGAACCTCAGACTGATTTTTGGGATTATTTTTCTTGATTTTTTCTGGCACTGTTTCATACACACTTTTCAAATCATTCTCTCAACGTATTACTGTAACATGTTATTATGGAATACACAGAAACAGTGAAAAATCGATAAATAAATGATCATCTGTCGAAAAAAAATGTCGCTGTATTTGTTGATGACGAGCAAAACTTATTATCAACGACTTAAATATGTCTCGTTCGGTGAATAAATGCATGTATATTATTTTATAATAACAATTTTCTTTTTATTGAAAAAAGTATCCCCAGGATAGAAATTAAAAAATGAATAATGATATCGCGAGGAGAACGAGAATAGCGTTCCCGTCATCTCTATTAAAGTGTTTGGATGGATAACTTGATGAATGCTCATTATTGGCGTTCGAACATAATTATTGGAAAGAAAAATAACATATTTTTCTCCTTAGAGCAAAGGCATGTATCTTGCTTACAATAATAGTTAAGAAACTTAGAAATGTGATAGACGAAAATTAATATAACAGATTCAAAAAAGAGAATAAAATTCCAAATACGGAACGTTTCGGCTCAAACCCCTTCTTCAGCCAATAAAAAACAATAAAAATGTAAATACTTTACTTAAAACCACAGCTAGACGACAGAGAACAAATTAGCACGTCCTTCCTTCACAAAGAACCAGGTTTGTGAGTTTATGCCATGATGAGAGTCATTAAATCGATCGTAATTTGAAGGACTAGTTTTCTAGTTACATTGTTAAATACATGTTTTTATCCAGAGTACGGCATTTAACTTGTTAAATTGGGATCACAATAGGAATCTTATAATAATAATAATAATAATAATAATAATAATAATAATAATAATAATAATAATAATAATAATAATAATAATAATAATAATAATAATAATAATAATAATAATTAATAATATAATGATCTTATGTCAAATATGGCAATTTGTCATTTAGATACACTTGTTATAACATTATATGATTACTATAACATTGAACAGATAATTATTTTACTCCTACCATTTCCTTCTCTCTCTCTCTCTCTCTCTCTCTCTCTCTCTCTCTCTCTCTCTCTCTCTCTCTCTCTCTATCTATCTATCTATCTATCTATCTATCTCTTTCTCTCTTTCTTCACAAATGCGCTAACACATGTACACAACATAAACAGATGCATTTCGTTTTCAATTTGTTTCAATTGTAGCAATTCGACACCAAAATTATATTATCATCATTGTCAATTTATCTAACATTGAATAAATCAATCAGTCAATCAATCAACATGCCAGTCCTAGGTTTGGCTGTACCATTGAAATATTCAACATTATGAATAATATTAAAGTTATACAAACAAATAAATAATAATGTGAAATTGAATTTAAGCTTCAATTTAATTACAAAAAACAGATCAAATGAACGTTTCGGGTTTTATCAACAAAACAGGATGAATGAAACACCACAGATGAATGAGATAGTGTGGTAGTGGCGTAGTTAAGATGAATCATTATTATTTATTTCTTCGATCTTCGAGCAGCAATATTTATATTACAAGTTACATAATAACATTATAATCATCTCACCTTCTGGAATGCTGATGAAATACTGGCATGCCTGTTGGCAACCTTGCCCCTGACAAAATAAAAACAAAATGACATAGAATAAAATCATCACAATTTCACTGTTTCATTTTGTTCTTAATTTTTCACTTCGAAACGCTGTAATCGTATCTTCTTTATCCGGTTGCCTTTTAAATTGTTGTAACTAGCAGTTGATAGTTATTTTAATAAACTGGAATAATTCACCATTCATATATATCACAGCTACTAAATTAAGTTCATATATACTGATGGTGATAACGCAGGAAAAAAAAACATGTAAAAAGCTAGCCTCTTTAAATTTGATATAATGAAAAAACCTCTTTTAGATTCAACACCTTTTTTCTTACAGAGTAGAAGGCATTGAGGATGGGGGTTTGCCTGCAAATCGATTGTTCTAACTACTGAGCCTTGTAAAACAGAAAAATAGATGTGAGTAGTTTAGGTCACGTGCACTTTTTAGTAGGTCAGATAACCGTACGGAATTATGGGCTTGATTTCACTTTGTGTTAATGGACAATATTGTGCTCTTTTTGAGAATATTTCCATAACAACAATGAGCCCATAACAATTTGGATTAAAATAAAATCATAAGTGCATTTTTCTCTGTTACAGCAATTTCAGTTAAACCATAGAGCTCAAACTTGGATTTCCCATGGCCCCTAGCTATATATAATATTATAATAGTCAAGATTTTAGTAACGCCGTTAAATTAAAAGGCTAGGGCCAATCATTTTTCATAACCTGGTTTATCTATTGTCTTTGAAAAGAGCTTAAGCAACCTTTAGTACATTCAACCCATATAAACAAGAATTGCCATGGACACAAATCGAATAATATGAAAAACATGTATTGTATCTTTTTAAAAGAATGGAATTAGACAATAAATGTGAAGACTTATATAGATGATTAGATAGTCAACATTAACCCAGGGAACTGCTTTTACTGTTTGGTTATTTGATACAAAAACCGGGTTATCACAACACGTCTTTATTCTTCCATCTCATTAATCTAGCATCGTATCGATATAAGAGATAAAAAGAGATAAACGTGATCTCGCAAAGATCATAATAAGAAAATTATTATATTTTATGGCATTTGGAAGACAAAAATACTCTCCTCAATGTAGAAATGAATTGTAAATTTTAAAAGTTAAAATTAAAATCCTATTTAAACTAACAGGATTGTCCAGATATAAAACCGTTTGAAAGGATAAGTCGCCTTATACATGACCAACCTTGTAAAACGGTTGTAAGTCGGAATTATATTGATGTTTAAAAAATGATTTTTAGTCGAAATATATAATTTGAGCCAAGTCTAGGTATTTTACTCAGTAGGAAATAACTAAAATTTTCACTCGGAATTCTCTTTTTGGAATGCGCTCCACTCCAAGATGATACGGACTTGACGTAGTGGGTCATGATATGTATTCTCTACTTCAAAATACTAGGCACCTCATCCCTCTGATTAATCGATCTAATAATACGTAAATCAAGGTGGAGTCGAAAGGATAAAGTAACTGAGTATTTACCGGGATATGAAGTTTGGCACTCTTTTATAATTCTAAGAATTTGTCAGTTATTACAATTTCGAACTTCACATTTAAATCGTCCTCATAATTTATTTCATGACATGTTTTGGGATATATTGGTGAATTTTTTTATCTTTTCAATTTTGAAAAATATACACAGATAACATATTGGATTATTAGAAGACAGAAGAGAAGTTGATATTCTCCCTTAATCATAAAAAATCATAATTCTTACTTCAAAACAGTGGAACCATTCCACAACCTTACAATTATGTTCTGGGTCTATTTTTGGGCTAGAAAAAAGAGAACTCATTTTTAAACCCCATTCACCACAGGAAGAAATAAATGAATTAGCGGGAGCTGATTGGAAGATCCGGTAAGGTTCCATAACTTACACATAGTTTCCGGTTCCGACACGCCTGTTCCATCAACTCATGGTTGGCGGCAAATGTCTTACATAGCGTCCAACACTGGGGAAAAGAGAAGATTGATTGTTAAGTATAATAATTTATGTTTGCAAATAATGTGATATTTTCCCCTTTCAAATTATATGATTTCTGTTTCTTCTTTTTTTACTCGTACAAAAGTTTTCAACATTGTGCATATTCTCTAATAATATGTCTTAGTCTAGAGTTGTGAACTCATTTTGTTTTACGACTTTCTGGTTGGTAAAGCTATTTTGTTTTTGTTTAATTTATGAAATTCAAGTGTGCAAACAATGTACATATTTGCACGATTCCAGTTAATATTATACAACAATATTATAATATCAGTCAATAGTAACCAAATCAGGGTCAGCTCAATTGTGTGCAAGGGTAAATGCTAACGCGAGATGAAGCATAGACACAATTTGTGAGATCAGGCAACAACTACTGAGCCAAAAGGGAGGCAGACAAGAGCCATAAATAAAGATAAGAGTTCAAATATTTTTTAATATTATGATAAGGATATATCTACAAGCTACAGATATGAATTAAAGATCTTGAGCGTATAATTCCAATTTCATTCAATTTCAGCACACCAAACACTGCGCGTCAATTCGAATCTTATTCGAAGTTCCAAAGTCAAAAGTACAAAATTATCATCCTATTTTGCAAAGGAATGCGTATCTAGAACTTGGTGGCAATGAACTAAATAGATAAATTTTAGAGGTATAAGTGATATTTATTATTAGATTTTGATCGTATCTTAAACCATTTATGTGGTTGCTTCATTTCCATACAACACCAATTGTTTCCGTGCATTGATACTTCTCTTAGTTTAGAATCGGCTCTATCTATAATTAATCGTATGCAATACAAGCGGTTTTATGAGACATACGAATTGATTCCAAATTGATTCCAAATCATTCCAAATACAAACAGCAGCTTGGATAAAATGGAAATTCTTAGTATACATTCTTCATAACTTACGTTTGAACACTTTTTACTATAGCTAAACCGGTTGTTGTTGGTATCCCAGCATGCATTGTCGTCCGCCATCTTTGATGCAGCCACAAACTGAAATAATAAAAGAAAGTAAGAGTGAATCATAAAGTAAACATTAAGATATGGTATTATATAGATAGAGAGTTTAAAATTTAAAAACAATAACAGTTATCCAATAATATGTTTCTCTATTATGGTATGAAAAGTGTGTGAAAAGTCAGTCATGAGACAGGAGTCTTGAAATCCCATGTATTTGTGGACTTTTCCATTCTCTTGACTACATTTGCCAGCCGCGATTTGTAATCAACTGGCACGCGGTTCTGAAAAACCAGTGGGCAGCGCTAAAGACGTATCAATGCTATTAGATTGTTACCTGCATTTCAAAACTACAAAATATTTAAACTCTAGGACCGCGAAAATCAAACTAATTAATCATAGCTCTAGTATATATCTACTGGCAGTAGATATACTGCAGCTATGATTAAATCGTTTGAGAAAAATAAACATTAAAAAATTTGTCCAGACTTGTCCTTCAAATATCGATCGACTAAGATGATCCTCATCTTGGCAATAACTCCCAACCATAATTTCCATTTTTAACAAGTCCCAGGTTTGAGAGTTTTTACAAAGATCAATGTTATATTTTTAAACATTTGGTTTTCCAGAGTACGGCAGTTAACTAGCTAACAACAAATAAAGAAAGATGATCTAGGAAATTGGCTAGCATGAAGTATGGATAAAAGATGCTGTTATGCAACTCCTACAATACAGGAATGGATGTAAACTATTTTCTTGTAGGATGCGCGGGAAATTATACCACTTTTATTGCAAGACCTGCCCGTAATCCCCCTCTCTCTCTCTCTCTCTCTCTCTCTCTCTCTCTCTCTCTCTCTCTCTCTCTCTCTCTCTCTCTCTCTCTCTCTCTCTCTCTCTCTCTCTTTCTCGGTCTTTCTTTCTTTCTTTCTTTCTTTCTCTCTCTCTCTCACTCTCTTTTTTAAAATTTTAAAATATTCTTTCTTTCTTTCTCTGTATGCACACACACACACAAACATACACACACATAGACACACACACACACACACACACACATATATATATATATATATATATATATATATATATATATATATATATATATATTCTGCTCTGTCTCAAAAGCATAGGGACTGGAGATGGATAAACACACAAAAGATGTACTATTCCCACTACTAAATCTCCACCAATAAAACAGTGGCAACAGCAACAACATTCCTATTGTATTATTCCATAATCATACACATCCTTGTGGCATGTGCCACTTTGCTCTCAATGCACGCAACCACCGATGTTTACTACAAGCATACGGCCCTCTCAAAAAAAGCAGGATTTCCCTCTCATTGAATGTTAGAAATACTCCCACTTCAAATAGAGGAGCAGTACCTTCTAGTCTTACTACCATAGTAATGCAAAGATATCCTTGTAGGTATTCTATATTTACTACCAAATACCAACAGCAATATTGGACTCCGATGGTTAATTAGTGAGGATTAAGCACCAACTCCGGAAGATTTGAGTAGCGCGCGTGAACACAGAGATAGAAATTCTATAAATAAGACAAATTTGGACGAGGTCGTCTTGGCCTGAACGATATCAAATCACGTGTGAATTTCGACATTAAAAGACAATCGACATGAAACAACAGAAAAAGTACAGAGACCCAAGATTGTCATTTTAGCACGACGTACTGGTTTGTTTTTCTAATTCTTCTGGAACGTGATAGTTGAGCTCATTGCTCTGGTGAATATGAGTGGCTTTGTAAAAATGCACCGCTCTTAACATAGAATATGTCGTACTCTGAAAAAAAAAAGCCTTTTCGAAGTTCTGGCCAGAAAAATAACTCTCAAAACCGGGACATAAAACTCCTAGGTTTGAGAGATTTTGAAAAGATTTGGGTCATATTAATGGATTGATACTTGAAGGACGAGTGTTCTTGTCAAAATTTTCTAAATGTATGGTCAATTGAGGTAATAAGCAATACGCACTTTCCACTTTTTGTCATGTGATTAAAAATTAGTCTACATTTCTAAACACTTGGCTCTCGAAGTAAGATTATGACAGCCAATCAGGCGCCGTGGAACTCATACCGTGCATACTATCGGGAATTCATTAAATATACATATATATATATATATATATATATATATATATATATATATATATATATATATATATATTCAAAAAATAAACAAAGAGGCTTGCTTTCTCCTTCGTTTCCATTTCCATATAAGAAACATGCAAGTGATTTATACAATTTATATCCCATCAACGCATCAGCGTCGCCTTCACCATCGCATTCATAGATGAGCTGGCAATAAAAACAACCACAGCATGTTGTCAGCAATAACAACGTTAGAGCATCACAACTCTTTCATCCAGTTAATCCACTCAACCCCGAGTCACTGGCCACTTGCTTGGCACCTCGACTGAAAGGTAAACCATGATAACTGCGTTTTGTTGTCTAATCAACACAATACAAAGAAGAAAAAAAAAAACGCAGAAAGTAAACAGAAACTAAGAGACGACGACGACGACGTTGATATTGATGATGATTGTGATGATAATGGTGATAAAGATGATGATGAGTAGTAGTAGTAGTAGTAGTAGTAGTAGTAGTAGTAGTAGTAGTAGTAGTAGTAGTAGTTGTTGTAGTAGTAGTAGTAGTAGTAGTAGTAGTAGTAGTAGTAGTAGTATAGTAGTACTAGTAGTAGTAGTAGTACTAGTAGTAGTAGTAGTAGTAGTAGTAGTAGTAGTAGTAGTAGTAGTAGTAGTAGTAGTAGTAGTAGTAGTTGTTGTTGTTGTTGTTGTTGTAGTAGTAGTAGAAGTCGTAGTAGTAGTAGTACTAGTAATAGTAGTAGTAGTAGTAGTAGTAGTAGTAGTAGTAGTAGTAGTAGTAGTAGTAGTAGTAGTAGTAGTGGTAGTAGTGGTAGTAGTAGTAGTAGTAGTAGTAGTAGCAGTAATAGGAAGAGAGTAAGAGTAGGAGGAGGAAGAGGAGGAGGAAGATGATGATGATGATGATGATGATGATGAGGAGGAGGAGGAGGAGGAGGAGGATCAAACATTAAAAACCAGGGAGCAATTTCTATAATTGTGTGGTTTTGTTATTAATGGGGACTTTTGTGTTTCACGTGTGTGCCTGTGTTTGCTTATGAGTGTTAGTGATTGTGTTTTGTAAAGCGGTTAGAGTATGTGTATGGATAAAGCGATTTATATCCTTTTTTTTTTTGCTATTATCATTATTATTAGTATTATCTATAGTGTTGCGCCAAAAACCGTTGAGACGACGGGTTAAAAATTTGAATTTTGTTTTTGTTTTGGTTTTCATGGTTTTGTGTTTGTTTTTTAAATGTTTTTGTTTTTTTTGTTATTTTCTTTGGGGGGGGGGGGGGGGGGGTTCGTTTTTAGAAGCTATCCATTTTGCTTTAATCAAACGATTAACAATATTAAAATGGAATGGAAGTTTTAATTTAATTAACAAAGGCAAAAAGTGGACGTTTCGGATTTCCCCTTTGTCAACAAAACCCGATGAATAAGGAAATGTCGACATCTGCAGATGTCTTTGATATTTAAATCGAATCTTCCATTTCATTTGACTATTGTTTCATCGCCTTCAAACAACAATATATGCATCAACTTAAACAATTAAACTTAACCCAAGAACGAAGTCTATTTCCAGCATCCTTAATATTACAATGATATATCACTGCTTTGAGTTGATGAGTCGCATACAGAATAACATCTGAGATAATAATATTTCCTCAAACTTGCTACCTTACGATCCGTAATCGAATGGTTTAACCTTTATGTATGTGCGGCTATGTGGTCTAGTGGTATGACACTCGCTTTCGGATCGGAAGGTCCTGGGTTTGAGCATCGCTCGGCACATATTTGAGTTCTTTGAGAATCCTCTTTACTCACATTCTCTCACCGAAAAAAAAAACTGTAACATCGCCTAACAGGCGTCATGTCCCGTCCTAATTGTTAAATGTTGATGTTGGGCAGGGGCCCCTTGTAAAGCGCTTTGAGCACATTAAGTGGATATTGCGCAATATAAAAAGCTCAAAATAAAGCTTTTTCAAGAAGCTCACTATGTATTAATATACGATGATACGAACTTGATCTAAAAACATTTCAAGTGCTTTGACATTATTATTAGTGCTGGAAAAACATAGTGGAATATTAATTTGTTGCCAAATCAACCATTTAATGAAAATTGGTGGCGAGAAATTTACAAACGCATTTTTAATTAGCTATTTCGATATATTCCAAATTAAACAATAACAACTTGACATAACATGTTCTTATTAAAGTGGGTACATTTATCTATGTAAATTCGATTTAGTGAAGCAAATAAACTTTGGTGCAAAAGACGCAAAAGAAAGAAAAATAACGAAACGTTAATTAATGTCGTAGTGGATATACAGCAAAGAGAAAGGGGGAGACTATGTTGAGAAGTAGTCTTCGACAACGATCAATTCATAGGGTTGAGTTTAAGTATAATAATCAACAGTTCTGTCCGCCACATCAGTGGTTCTAACACTCAAAGCTGTGTCTAATTTTTTTGAATTTAGTGAAATCTTATCACACAGCAGGCGATCTAAAACCAATTAACAAAAATCTGAGTGACGTCATTTTCATTTGTTTTATAAGCAATATCTTCCTCCTTTGTGATTTTCCTTTTAAATTCTGACGATATGCCTTAACTTTCATGTCAAATGAAATAAATAGAAGAAAAAAAAACAAAAAACAACCCCAAATAAAATAAGTTTTAACCAAACTAGTGTCAAACAGGACAGCAGTTTTGAGCAGACGGGGAAGGAAATATGTATTCATTTCTCTGACGTTCCTTTCACGCTATTTTAGTTACCTTTTTGTTTATTTTTGTTTTCTACATTGACCTCTATGTTACTTTTTCCTATAAATGGACAACACAAAATCCTACTTAATCGGTTAACTGCTGCCATACTTTGGAAAACCGCGTATTTAAGAATTTGGTCAGAAAATTCGTCCTTCAAGTATCGATCGATTAAAATGATTCTCAACTTGGCAAAAGCACTCAAACCTGGGGCTTCCGCGGAAGCCCCAGGTTTGAGTGTTTTTGCCAAGTTGAGGATCATTTTAATCGATCGATACTCGAAGGACGAGTTTTCCGCCAAATTATTAAATACGAATCTTTTCAGAATAAGGGAGTTAGCTGGTTAATCTTCTCCCGACACTTTCCAGGTATTTATTGGCTCTCCGGTCAAAAAGGCAAAAGAAGTTTCTGGTAATTATAGGGTGTTTTGAAACGTTTTTGGGTATTTATCGTTCTCACAAGACACCAGCTGTTGTTTTGTTTAGTGCAACTTTTTAATTAAACCGTCTGACCTGAACGACTCGAAATTCCTTTTTGGCATGCATGTCGCTACTCATATCATAATATATATTCGAATTTCTGGAGAAAGACGAGTAGATGATACGAGTAGACAAAAACTAGAGCGTTCATGTAACGCGATATCCACTAAACGTGCTCAAAGCGCTTTACAAGTGGTCCCTAGTCGACAGCAACACTGAAAATGCTAGGGCGCTATTACTTTTTATTTTTTACAGAGCCAACAATGTTGTTAATGGCGTTGTACTCATTTTACACCTGGGTAAGGTGAGAGAATGCGAGTAAAAAGCCTATTCAAAGGACTCAACTCAGGACTCGAACCCTGGACCTTCCGATCCGAAGGCAAGTGCCATACCACTAATCTACATAGCCTCAAAGGAGTTGTAGACACGGCTTACTGACAATATGTGAGTTGGGTGTGATAGTAGTACTTTTTAGAGTCATAAGGCCATAACAATATTATGATTCGGAGTTTTTACCAGTTTCTCAGTTACAAGTTTCTCGAGTGTGAAGGGGCCAGCAGCGATTCTCTGTTACCTTTTAGGTAGAACGATAGTAAATCGCAAAGTATGTTATACTAATTCGTATAGTTCAAGTATATTATATCGTATTTCTATAGTTCAGGAATTTAGGATTATGACCATAACATCTCTCTGAATAAAGATAAAATATCAATTTATTTTAATTGTCTATATATTAACCTAGTCACACTTTTACTTGCATAGAAATAAACAAAAATAAAGTATTTCATTATCACTCATCTTATCGAAAGTAATCAATAAAGGCTAAATCGGGTTTCCCAAAAATATTCAAATTTATAATTGTAAAAGTTTACCGTACATAGGTCTAGATCTACAGACTATCTACCACTGAGATTTACGAGTTCGTTGTTGTTCTATCCATGGAGCCCACCTGTGGGGCCTTTCACACCTGTCTTCACAAGTTACAGTTGCGTCTGGCGCATGGAACAAGATGCCACAACCTGGCGGTCGGTGATTACTTGGGCGTATAAAGCATGGAGCGTCCAGCCAGGAGTCATCTGTGATAGACCA
>NC_088360.1:110978073-111028073 GCF_034508935.2 Berghia stephanieae
TAATTTCAGGCGCGCAAACAACAATTTGTTATTCTAGTCCTCAGCTACTCGACAGACACCGCAACAAGTAGCGTTTATGTCGAGGAGAGTTAGTGGAGAGGTCAATTTACAAGTCATCGAGTTATCACATTGGCATGATTTAAGTACTTAACATATCACCGGTGCATCACCCCGAAAGAATGGTGTGCTCACCTTTACGGCTTCGCGCACGGTCATCACCGGCATGCATCCGTGAGTAACTTTGTTTGATAACATTATTAACACAGTACAAGGAGATAGGGGGACCGACGGTGTGAGTATGTGTGTATGTGTGTATGAGAGAGAGAGAGAGAGAGAAAGAGAGAAACAGGGAGAGAGGGGGGGGGAGAGAGTGAGTGAGAGATAGAGAGAGAAAGCGATTGCGGGACAGGACATAAAATAAAAAGGGGAAGAGAGAAAGAAAATGAGAGGGAAGAAAGGGAAGGAGAGAGAGAAAAGTATGAGAGAGAATAGTGCAAAAAGATTGTTGGACAACCAAATATGGGCACAATTAATGTACGTGGATTCTTTTGTTTAATTGATATCACTTTGATAAAAATGCTTAGGATTGAACGATACAAAATTGTTTTCGATATTCTCAAAGAAAAATAGTACCTTTTATCAAACGTAAGTTTTTCTTTTGATTTTAACAAAGCTCAACTTTTTAACAAATGTTTGGTTTTGATATGTATTCATATATATATATATATATATATAAACATATAAAATTATATATATGTATATATATATATATATATATATATATATATATATTATATATATATAATTTTTGATTGAAATATTTTGATGCTGCGTTTTTTAATAAACTTTTTATCAATATCATATTAATGCCAGTTATGTCAGGTGAAGATCATGTTTCAGGGTTTGACCCAAATGTATCCGATGTCCAATCAGGTACAATCCATTATTATGTCGGGTTGACCCAAATAAGAAATTGGAGTTCAAATTAAATATAACCATTAATTACGAAATGTGAGTCTTTTGAAATTTCATATGTTTAATTATCTACGATGAAAGCAAAATATTTAACTCAAATCTCACAATTAAGACTAATCTAACAAAAATCATATTATCATTATCCGATGGTTCACCGACTCAAAATGGTATTAATTCACGTGACAAATGTTAAAACCTGAATCAATAGAGAGAATAAAAACCATAAGATTTTAGTTGTTGAAGATGCAGATTCTTAAAATAACAAAAAAAATCACTGATCTCATCTCATATTTCTTCTCAATTTAGCTTGATAAATCATAAGTTGGCTTCCTGGTTTGTTTTGGGTTTTTTTCACACCGACACAATTCTGCTTTGAGGCTAATGGTCCTAATCAGGTAATCGTCAAAGAAATCGGGGGGGGGGGGGGGTGTCGTGGAAAGGCTTCCATCCGCTATATATGTACAATTCCAGCAAAGTTGTTGAGCGGAATGCTTGACTTCTTGACATGCACTTGTAATTCTATAGTGATGTGGAATATTTGTTTAACCAGTTAACTGCAGTACTCTGGATAAAACTCGTATTTAAAAATTTGGCCAGAAAACTCGTCCTTCAAATATCCATCGATTTAAATGACCCTCATCTTGGCAAAAAACTCTCAAACCTGGGACTTCGCGAAGTCCCAGGTTTGAGAGTTTTGCCAAGATGAGGGTCATTTAAATCGATCGATATTTAAATGACGAGTTTTCTGGCCGAATTTTTAAATACGAGTTGTTGTATTTCATGGTAAGGCAGTTAACGGGTAAGATCTGTGATGGAGTGGTGATAAGTGGTACAGTGTTTGGATGACCTTTGAAAGCCAATCCCACGAGAAGGCGGAAATATCTCATAATATTAGTCTATCCAGACAAAATACAAGTTTGTGATCTTTTATTTGGATACTTCTTTGAAATAGGGGCCATTTCCTTTGGCCATTTGTTTACTGTGACCAATAAATTTTAAATACATGAATACAAATCAGCCATTTAGGCTCTGTGCACGGCTCCATGTTTTTGGACATGTGTAGTGTAATCTAAAATTTAATTTATTTTTGTTACAGTGCACTTGTGAATTTCCATTTATGAATATGTAGAAATTTTATACGTAGGTACCTACTGAGGAAGATGCCAAAATTATTTTTCTGAAATGGCGGAAGGCAGAAAATGGCTATAAATCGTAACTCCTGGTTGGGGAAAAACAAATTTTCAGTGAAAGTTTTCTTTTCCAAATCTAGCATAATTTACTTTTCTGTGCGTAACGTTGCATCAACCAATGATAATTCTCACAATATTATTATGATCACGAGTACAAGTGTGGGTAATTCGTTTCAGTCTATAAAATGCATGAAAATGGGCAATGTGTTATGAAATCTGGCAATGCTGAAGATACACAAACAATGTCTGGTTCAAACATAAGGCAAAATAGGAACAATTATTTCAGGTAAAGTGGTAGGGTAGAAAAAGGGGCTACAGGCAATATTATTATAACAACTGGGATGAAAAGGGTTTGGCAAAAGAGAAAGAAAAATATCAAGACATACAAAGCATGATGTAAAGTGGGTATGAAGGAGGCGAATGGGAAGAGGAATAATTTTTTTTTAAAAGTAAAATGAAAGAGATGAAAGAGAAGAACAATAACAATAACGAGGAGGATGAGGGGGAAGAGAAGGAGAAATGGAAGAGGAGGAGGAGGGGGGGGGGAGACGAAGAAGAAGAAGAAGAAGAAGAAGAAGAAGAAGAAGAAGAAGAAGAAGAAGAAGAAGATAGAAGAAGAGAAGAAGAAGAAGAAGAAGAGGAGGAGGAGGAGGAGGAGGAGGAGGAGGAGGAGGAGGAGGAGAGAGGAGGAGAAGAGAAGAGGAGGAGGAGAAGAAGGAGAGGAGAAGAAGAAGAAGAAAGAAGAAGAAGAAGAAGAAGAAGAAGAAGAAGAAGAAGAAGAAGAAGAAGAAGAAGAAGAAGAAGAAGAAGGAGGAGGAGGAGGAGGAGGAGGAGGAGGAGAAGAAGAAGAAGAAGAAGAATGAGTAGGAAGAGGAGGAAGAGGAGGAAAGAGAAGGAGGAGGAGGAGAAGAACAAGAAGAACAAGAAGAACAAGAAGACTCATCTATATTGCCATAACATTTAAACATGGACAAAACATGAAACTAAAAACTAGGAAATTGCTTTTTAATAATCTTAAACGTACAAACATACAAACGGCGTAAAGTCAAGTATTTCACAATCAGTTATTCCAAAAGTAACGTGCAAACTCTAGACTTTACTTGTTGAACCTCCAATTAAAAAAAATATATATTATTAAACCCAATCAAAATAAAATCCCAGAAACTTTCCGTTTTTGGACCACACCACGGTATGCTTACATACAAGCTGAGAATTACTTCTCTAAATTTTATTGCCATATCAGTTTGGCAGATTTCATCCAGTGCTCTGTACTTTTTTTAACGCATAATATTCTATTTTGGCCAGGAACTAATTCAAATATTGATCGTTTTAAGCTTCTTCCAATTTATCAATATTCTCATGCTTAAGATTCATCATGGAAGATTTTCATGGGTTAAAGGCGAATATGAGTAAATCTTTCAACTGCCTTTGATAAAAACAAGTCGTAACAAGGATAATTACAAACAGCCACCCAACAATGTATACACTTAAAAGCATTGATTGATTTAAACAATGTTTATTACCCCTTTTGTCATTAAAAAAAAAATTAAATTCTTTTTAAAATCTCGAGTTCAATATTTTTATTTTGGCTTTGTGGCAAGTTACGATATTGTTGTGAGAGTTTTCTAACCAAAATAAAAAGTGTATGACTAGCTTTGAGTTTAAATTGATTCGATACCGACCAGAGTACTTGAAAAACGTATCGTAGAAGTACTTTGTGTTTGACAGACAGAAACAACAACTTATAAATTTCACGGTGCAACGTGAAGTTATGCCACTTTAATTTTAGCGTGTAAATATATCCGATGTTAGATTTATACTTTCGTTCTAATGTTACGGTGATCCTGGCGGTACCTGAGACGTTTGTCACAACATTTTGGCTTGAGTCTTGAAGGAAAAATAAACATTACAAGTGTTATCGCATATACAGATAAATACAATATTTGACAGTTCTCGAGAGAAAAAATATACGCCGAACAATTGGAGTACGTGCGGAAAGAGAAATAAAATAAAAGTAAAAAAATACATATCTTGTGCGAATAAATATTATTAATTTCGATTATATAAAAAAAACATTAGGTATTGAGCTTTGAGCTTTTTTTTATATAGCGCAATATCCACTAAACATGCTCAAAGCGTTTTACAACACGCAACATGTAGAACGGGACATGACGCCTGTTAGGCGATATATTACAATTTTTTTCCGGACAGAGACAACGCTGCTAATGATAGGGTACATTAGTACGATGAGAAAATGTGAATAAAGAGCCTTTACCAAGGACTCAACTATGCGTGTAGCGAGGCTCGAACCCATGACCTTCCTATCCGAAAGCGGGTGTCATACCACAAGACCACAGAGCCGCAAAATTAATTGTAATTGATAATTGCTTTATACGGTGATGAGTTGAAAGCAAGTATCGACAAGAAACTAACATAATATATAATAATTGTCGCATTCCTTAGTCCCTCGAATTTGTATGTGAGTATTTTCCAAAATTGCATTAAATTCTTAAGGAAATATAATTCGCTTTTAGATCCATACAATGGGACACAGTCTTCTCCAAGTCCTAGGTGTGAGAGTTTTTGCCAAGATGGTGGTCATTTAACAATATTTGAAGGACAAGTTTTCTGGCCAAACAGTTAAATACATGATTTTCCTGATCACGGCAGTTAAATGGTTAAAATCAGAGTCCATCGTCAGCTTTACCTGATACAATACAGGTTAAAATGGTGGTCACATGTTGTCTTATATACTGATTGGGCGTGATAAAAGAGTTAAATGCCCATAATAATGGCTGACGAGTTTAATAATCTGAAATAATAACCTTAGCAGTCATAGTAATCAAGCATCGGTAAGATTATTGACGGAAAGGTGATTGAGTACAGTTTCGTTACATTCTGCCACCGGACAATCGTAAGATTTACTTAAATAAGCCTGCGTATCTTTATAATATTATTATAAAGGGTATAGGGATCCGTAAACATCAATAACAATAACTTAGCGTCTCGTTTTATTGACGTTATCACTGAGTATTAGGTGTCAATGACCGATTGGAGTCTTTCGATTCTAAAATTATTATATATCGTACAGTCCTATAAAATACCAAGATCAATGAAGCGCTTATTCGCGTGATGGGTCGCCATCAGGAAGAGGACATAAAATAGTAATGGAATAAATCCCCAAATCAGTGCACATGCGCACTGGAGCTGCAGGGTCTGATTGGTAGGGGACCAAATAATGAAAAATTCATACACGTGGAGCTCATTGGATATTCAGGGGTTTTCCCTCCAACCCTTTTCATCTAGGTAAATTAAAAGAGGAGTGAACAGGGTACGAAACCGATTGATGAGGGAGAATAACAATAGCTTTTTTCCTGTCAAATTTGCGATACGAAAGTAAATTGTAGATCAATGCAATGCTTAAGTTCCGATTGCTTAGGTTGTTATTTATTTAGTCAAGTATTAGGAATGAAATAATGTCGAGATCATCCCTATATTGAGCTTTAAAATTATAAAATTGAGCTTTTATAGGGCAATATCCACTAAACGTGGTCAAAGCGACTTACAAGGTTCCCTGGCCAACAACAACATTTAACATGAAGGACGGGACATGATGCATGTTAGGCAATATTACAATTTTTCTGACAGAGACAACGCTGTTAACGGCCAGGTACTCATTTTACATCTGAGGACGGTGAGAGAATTTGAGTAAAGAACCTTCTCCAAGGACTCAACTATGCGACGAGTGAGGCTCGAACCCAGGACATTCCTATCCGAAAGCGAGTAAAGGCATTCATTTATTTCAACTCATTATAAGTGTGCTTTAAATTCAAGTTTGAGCATAACTACAGACATAACAGCTTGTGCAAGGCAGTTATGCTAGTCATAAGTGAAAGGTCTAGAGAAAAGAGGGCACAAGAAAATGTGACACGGAATGGACAGGTTTATAAAATAATAAAATACCCTTTATTTGTCTCTAGGGTCTATTTCAAGGGAAGACTGGAATAACCCAGGCGTTAGCCGCAGTGCAGCGCCGCAAATTGAGCTAAGGCGAGGTGACTTGCTCAAGGCCACATACACTGCGCAGCGGCGGGTAATCGAACTCGATACCTTTCGGGTACGGAGCAAAGACAGTACCGCTAAGCCAAGCTGCTGGCCCCATATGAGCTGATGATAGAGAAGGCCAATGGCCTATGTGATTGGCACCAGATCGTGAAGAGATATCGCAAGTGGCAAGTACTCCCGACGACCATCTGATCATGGAAATGAGTGAGTGGGTGTGTGAGTGAGTGAGTGAGTGAATTATTGAGTGAACATTGCGTTTACCCAGACATAATACCGATTGATCACAATCAAAAATGTCATGGCATGATGACCATCAGAGACACTTTTATTATGAAAAGGGTCATGCTATGGGTCATTTGATTCATATTTGTCCGTACAAGGTACGTCAAGTGAATTTAGGTAATGATGACATGTAGGTAAGGAGTCTGGGCTCATTTATGCCATAATCAGGCGAGATAATACCAGCCAATCAGTCGCAGCTATTCGATCACGAGACAAGATACAAGTCGTGTGCATCTGACTATGACACGACCCAGGCAAAAAGCCCGAACATCAACGTTTACTGGGTCGTTATTATTATTATTATTATTATTATTATTATTATTATTATTATTATTATTAGTAGTAGTAGTAGTAGTAGTAGTAGTAGTAGTAGTAGTAGTAGTAGTAGTAGTAGTAGTATTATTATTATTATTATTATTATTATTATTATTATTGTTATTATTATTATTATTATTATCATCATTATTATTATTAGTAGTAGTAGTATTATAATTATCATTATTATTATTATTATTATTATTATTATTATCATCATTATCATTATTATTATTATCATTATCTTTATTATTATTATTATTATTATTATTATTATTATTATTATTATTATATTATTATATTATTATTATTAATTGTAAATTTGCACTGTACAGGTTACATTTCCGTACTATCATTATTGGCACAATATTGTGATTCTTACGTCTGTTGTCCTTGTCAGGATTATTACAAAGTGTCATACTGAATAACGTTTAAACCATCTTCTGACATTGATTGGTGAAGAGTGGTGGAAAATGGGGAAATTAGACGTGGACAAAATGAAACAACAAAGAGACAAGCCGATGACAAGAAGGGGAAGAGGAGGAAGTCGGAGAAAAGGATGAAGAAGAGAGAGCAGAAATATCACTGGATATCAGGGAACCTTTAAGCTAAGGACTTTTAACTAATGATACAATTTTGATCTGCGAGAAAATACGTAGGATAATGGTAATTAATTGTTATATTTCATTCTATAGAACTGCTTTTGCTTCATATGCCACATCAATTTTTAAAAAGCAACTACATAAACCATTCTACCTTAACTTACTTTAAATTGATTATGTTCTGCCTTAAGTTCAAGGCCACAAAATTAGTTTATTAGCTTCTGCATCGTTACTTCACAATCAAAACAATAAAGAGAAGGATTGATTACAGCATGATGTGATTAGAAAGTCCTTACGTATCCTGGTCTTCCAGTAAATTTGCATTTTAATCTGCAGGGCACACGACTGGGTACCCATTCAGATTGCGTGCAGTTCCTGATTGCAAGTTGAATCGATTCCTTGCAAGGTACTCACTCAAATATGTAGAAGATGAAGATGCTGTTTTTTTTCTTCTTCTTTCCTGTTTATGTACGTAGAATTTGGCTTGACTTTTTAAGGAAATGTAAGCTCATTGTTTTGTTTTTGTGGGGGTATTTTTGTTTTGTTTTTCTCTCGTTTTTAATCATGTTTTTTTTGTGTGTAATTTTTTTGCTGTTTTTCTACATTGTTCTTGATATTTGTGGAATGTAGCTTCTTAACATGTTAAGGAAGGTTAAGCATGTTCCTTTCCTTCTTTTATTTTGTCTTTTTATTGGATTTGCTGTTGTTGTTGTTGTTCTGGATCTGGATTGTTTTGCTTTGCTTTCCTTTAGTCTAATGACGAAGTAAAATCAATAAGGAACTTTTTTTACTACAACTGTTGTTAAAGTCTCTCTCTCTCTCTCTCTCTCTCTCTCTCTCTCTCTCTCTCTCTCTCTCTCTCTCTCTCTCTCTCTCTCTGTGTGTGTTATCTCTGTTACCAATTTGCATTACATTTTATTTTCTTCATTTTTTTCAAAAGTTGCGATTGTTTTTAAATCGGCATTGTTATGCTAGTTCAAGTTAGTGATACTGTAAGCAAGTCAATTAACTTGATATGCAAGATAACAAACTTGAAATTATATCGTATGATATATTTCTGTCGCTCTTAAAAATAAGACCTAGATCGATCTAAATTGCGTTCAATTTACGCATGTTACTTTTCCAATTATCTCTCTCCAACAAAACAACAACAATCTTGTTAGCATTCAACTGTGAAAATCAATTTGAAATCACTTCTAAACTACTACTCCTCCAAAAAAAACCAAAAGGGCAGAATTATTATTGTAAAGTCATAAGTCATTATGACGCCTTTGCCATGGGTTTTCGATATCAATATTATGTACTTGCATAGTGATCACCTTTGCAATAATAATGTTAAGACAATAAGTGTTGTGTTATGATATGCTATGTATTGGCAATTAAGCATTGTATTGACTTGCAGACTCCTGGGGTCAAGGATTGTATAATTGAATGTGGCAGAACGTGGCAGGAATGAGCAACAATATGAATGCAAGCATGTAATGATATTATATAAACCATCATGCCCGTGTCGACGTATTTGCATAAGTAGTAGTAGTAGTAGTAGTAGTAGTAGTAGTAGTAGTAGTAGTAGTAGTAGTAGTAGTAGTAGTTGTTGTTGTTGTTGTTGTTGTTGTTGTTGTAGTAGTAGTACATGTAGTAATAGTAGTAGTAGTAATAGTGGTAGTAGTTGTAGTAGTAGTAGTAGTAGTAGTAGTAGTAGTAGTAGTAGTAGTAGTAGTAGTAGTAGTAGTAGTATTAGTGGTGGTGGTAGTAGTAGTAGTAGTAGTAGTAGTAGTAGTAGTAGTAGTAGTAGTAGTAGTATAGTAGTAGCAGCAGTAGTAGTAGTAGTAGTAGTAGTAGTAGTAGTAGTAGTAGTAGTAGTAGTAGTAGTAGTATAGTAGTAGTAGTAGGTAGGTAGAGTAGAGTAGTAGTAGTAGTAGTAGTAGTAGTAGTAGTAGTAGTAGTAGTAGTAGTAGTAGTAGTGTAGTAGTAGTAGTAGTAGTAGTAGTAGTAGTAGTGTAGTTTGTTGTAGTAGTAGTATAGTACATGTAGTAATAGTTGTAGTATTAGTAGTAGTAGTAGTAGTAGTAGTAGTAGTAGTAGTAGTAGTAGTAGTAGTAGTAGTAGTAGTAGTATGTAAGACAGAAATGCCTTCAAATTGATCGTTTAAAATGAGCCTCACCTTGTCAAAAACAGCTTTTGACAAGATGTAGGTCCCTTCAATGAAATTGCAGGTTTAGGAGTGTTATTTAAAACACGAGGGTCAGGTTATTTCAATCGATCGATATTTGAAGAATGAGGTATCTGGCTAAAATTATGATAACGTTTTTTTTTTCTTTTCAGAGTACAAAAGAGCTAGAGATGAATTATTGAAAACTAAATTGACTTTTTATCCTTGGCCATTAATGTAGGCCAGACTAGTAGACTCGGTGCATCGCTAAGTTTGACTCAATAAGCATTCTGCTTTACTCTAGTAGTAAAAAAAAACACGTATTTATTAATGTCCAGAAAACTCGTCCTTCAAATATCGAGTGACTAACCAGTTAACTGCGTATTCTGGAAAGACACGTATCTAAAAATTTGGCCAGAAAACTCTTCCTTCAAATATCGATCGATTTAAAGGACTCTCATCTTGGCAAAAACTCAAATCAGGGACCTCGCGAGACCCCAGATTTGAGAGAATTGCCAAGATGAAGGTCATTTAAATCTATCGATAGTCGAAGGACGAGTTTTCTGGCCAAACTTTAGAAACGTTTCTTTCCAGAATACGGCAATAAACTGGTTAAGATGACACCCATCTTTGCAAACTTCTAAATCTGAGACTTGTGAAGTCAGAGGTTTGAAGCATTGATATTCTGCCATTATCTGAGAGTATTTTTTTTCAGTCGTTTGAACAATATTAAAAGAAACGTATTGTAATTTCTGATATTTTACGAGGCTAAGTAGATTAATTTTTGTTCATATCCATTGCTGAGTTTTAAAAACACAAAATTGTATATTGTTTTACTTGTTACGTATCAGATTATTTCAATGTGATTTTACTACCAATTCTCAAAATTGTCAGAATTGTTATTGAGAACGTGGCAGTTTGTTTTTCATAATAATTATGCTATTTTATATAAATTATCATGCCTGGTTTTACGAGTTTTAACTCTTACGTCCCCCCCCCCCCCCCCCCCAGGGCCTTTAATTGATGGATTACTGAGTGTTCGATGACGGATAACTCCATGTTTTGTAAGGGATAACAGTTGCTTGTTTGCACTAAATTATTGTCTTAGCTTGAACAGTTTTCTCAATAACACTATTATTATCTATTGTGGAACTGGATTTATTGTGTGTGTGTGTGTGTGTGTGTGTGTGTGTGTGTGTGTGTGTGTTTGCGCGTATGCAGGTGTTTGTCAGTGTACATTTGTGTGTGAGATGACTTTACGTCGTGAGAGAGTAAGGACTTTCGATCAGTGTGCTTAGCTAAGAAACTCATAACATTACCATCCGGACCAACACACAAAACTATGTGTAACCTTGAACGTTTATAGTCTGGTTAATACAGTTTAGTGAGAATTACTCATAAACATCGATGGCAAAAAAAAGACCAATAACAAATATCTGAATGACGTCAACTTCGTTTTATCTGGGGGTTTTTGCCATACATCTATCTTTATAAGTAATTCTCACAACTGTTTTAACCAGACTCTTAACGTTCATGGTTACACAGTTGTGTGTGTTGGTCCGTAATACTTTTGGATGGCAATGTTGTGAGTTTATTAGCCAAGTGCACATCGTCAAAATGTAGCAAAGATATCACACCAATTCTTTGTTTTGTTTTCGTTTTTAGGGGGTTTAAAGCACGTGCGACCTTATTATGTCATTTTAACGCTAATTAAAAGGAAGATAGAGAAATATTTGTAGATCCAAAGTTAAAAGCACCAAGGACAAGGGAAGTCAAAGGCAAGCCAAATAGTGTGTAGAAGATTCCCTGAGTAATCTATTGACGTGCCTATTTTGACATTACCTAAAAGTCAAGGCACAAGCAGCGGATATGGCTATGAAAAATAGTCCTTCAGAGCGTAGATAGCCACCATTAACTAAAATCATGACACTAACCAAAAAATTCCGTCAAAAGACAAGCCTTTGGTCGCAAAAGAAAACAAATCGTGAGTTGTATTCAATTGTTCAACCATTGGAATCGCTTGTTTCCTTGAACTCTACTAACGTCAACTCACTACACTCTGCGCAAACCTTAAAAATGACGCCACTCGGGTCTTTGTTATTGTTTTTGCCATCCACATTTATGAGGAATTCTCACTTTACTGTATTATCCAGACTATAAATGTTCATGGTTACACGGAGTTTTGTGTGTTGGTCCCTTATACTTCTGGATGGCAATGAGGTGATTTTCTTAGCCGAGCACATACTATCTATAAAGTTTACGATGGCTATGGTTTATCCCGGTTTCTATAGCGTGAAACGGACAATAGCAATTGCTTGCTACCCTTTGGTTAGGACACTAGTCTATCGTTTATAGTACTTCCGCCAGATGGAACAGACCCAGCTACCCAATCACTGCTGGGTGGACGAGGGAGTCAGATAAAAAATATCGATCTCGGTCCCGTTCCTTGTGAAGCGAGTGCTCTACCAACTGAGCTATTGGGACCCCCCCCCCCCCCCCCCCCACCGCTACGAAGAATAAACTCAAATGTTTACAAAGTGTAATATATGCATAAGTAATAATTATGATAGTACATAACACAAAGATGATTGGATGAAGAACTGTCATTTATATAACATCATACTACAGTTGGAAGACCATGGTAAGTGGTTGAGGATAGAGAGCGAAGGACTCAAAGGATTTCAAGCAAAGAAAGGGTTTCCATTACGGCTAAAAAAAAAAAAGGGGGGGGGGGGGTCCTTCTACGATTCCGACAGTGATCGGTTAGCTGGAGCCGCTGGGTCTGGCCGAAAATATCTTAAAATAGACAAATGGTAGTAAGCGTTATTGTCCTTTTAAGGCAACAAAAACTTGATTAATTTCGGCAACATGGGCCTTATGACTTAAAGGCCTACTTTTTTACTGCAAAAGAACTATTATATGTTTTTTTAATAAGTATGCTGGTTTTGTGTGAAGTTCACTATATTCTGTTATGTTCCGAACTGTTGGACATTTCTGTTATAAAATCATCTAATTTTCTTTGTTTTAAATTGTTTTGTTTTTTTTTTTTTTGTTTTTTTTTTGTTTGGGGGGTTTTTGGTGGGTTTTTTTGTTGGTCTTTCTTTTTTTTAATATTTGTGTTGGTTTAACTTTTGTTTTTTTGGGGGTTTTTTTTTGGTTTTTTGGGGGGGTTTTTTTGTTTTGTTTTTTTTTTTTTGTTGATTTTTTGTTTTTTTGTTGTTGTTTTTTTTTTTTTTTGGGGGGGGGGGGGGAGTTGATTATTTTTGCTATCTATTCCACAACCAAACCCCGATGATTTGTCAAATTGTAAAAGTTGTCATTAAGTTTGCCGTCATTCAACCGAAACGAAATTCCCCCGGGTCTTGAAGCGCTTTTGAATTAAACTTGTTTGCTCATCGAATTTATCTAGAGTTCTGATTTCGTGTTTGTCAAGTAAATTATTTGTAGTTACTCTTTGTTCACGCCAGTAATTGTTTAAGCTTTAATGGAATTTAGCTCTTTTCATCATGGTATTGTACTCATCTCGATTTTTCAATTTTTGTACCTTCACTCTTAACTGTGCATGTGTTATCAGATGATGGCATAGCTTTTATTTTGTCATATAACGATGTGGGGGGTGGGGAGGATGCGTATGCGGTTATAAAAGCGGAGTTTGCGAGCGTTGCACACCAAACAATATATTATGATTACATTGGTTGGTCAGGACTACATCGATTCTTAGTCTATTTATCACTGTTGCTGTCGGTGTTGACGATAATGAAAATGATGGCGAAGACGACGCCGACTGCGTTGTTGATGATGATGATGATGATGATGATGATGATGATGATGATGATGATGATGATGATGACGACCACGACGATGACGACGACGACAATGACGACGATGATGATGATGATAATGATGATGATGATGATGATAATCTATAAATAGTATACATTTGGCTAAGAAGCTCACAGCATTGTCATCCGGAAGTATAACGGACCAACACACAAAACTCTGTGTAACAGTGAATGTTTATTGTCAGGTTAATACAGTTTAGTGAGAATTACTCACAAACGCGGATGGCAAAAAACAATAACAAAGGCAGGAGTGACGTCAACTTCGAACTATCTATACAATTTAATGAGGACTACTCATAAAAAAATGGCTGCTAAAAACAATAACAATGAGCGAAGTGACGTCAATTTTGATCTAGATATATCTATATGGTTTGATTTAAATGAAAATAAGGAAATCGATCCAACCTTTGCACTGTAATTGCATCTTTGTTTTTTTAGATATTTTTATTCCGAATATCGTTTTAGGTCAAGGATGAATCGTATTTGTTTACAATAATTATCACCTTGTAACAATATCATATCATAATAATATATAATGCCATGAGTAATCTGTCGAAGTACATATTCATCGACTTTCATGTGGGCGTAAAAATAGAAATGCTAACTTATCACGATAACACTTTAACCAGTACACTGTCGTACTCTGGAGAACCAAAAAAAAAAACAACTTTATTTTTAAATTTTGCCAGAAAACTCGTATCTCAAATATCGATGGGTTTAAATGACTCTCTCTTGATAAAAACTCTTAAACGTGGGACTTTTGCGATTTTCATCATGATAAGAGGCATTTAGATCGACGATAATTGAAGGACGAGTTTTCTGGCCAATTTTTTAAATACGTGTTGTTCTATAGTACGGCAGTTATCTGGTTAATAAGATGATTCTCGGTGATGACAAAGTTGTTCAATGAACTTTCTTTGCGAACAACGCAATGCAGTATCTCTGCTTAACCGATATCTTCTGAGACTGAGCGTGATTGGTGCGGTATGTATGACATGCTTCTTCAACTCAGACTAATATACTGATTATCTTTTTGATTTCATATTTCATGTATGATATATTAATAATCCTCCTTTTTGAGGATTGTAATGTTAATTTTCTTTTGATGCCTTATTAAATTATTTGAGAGTTTGTTTTGTTTTTCCTTTTTGTTCGGTTTGTGGATTTGTTTGTTTCTTTGTTGTCTGTTAATTTGTTTTTGTTTATTTTGTTTGTTTGTAGTTTTTATTATAATTATATTTTTTTTGTAATTCACGACGCTTTTAAAGAGTTTCAAAAGATCATTAAGGTAACAGCCATGTCACAAACATCTGTTGGTTTTCACATATTATCTTGTATCAACATGAGTGCTTTCCGGGCTATGACTGTGTGATATCATGTTATTACGAATAACGTTCTTTAACATGGCGACCGGTATCACATCCATGAGGCTTTGTTACGCAATAGCTGGAAAATTGAGAATTAGTCAATATTCTTTATAGGTCACAACATGGCAACGGAAAGGTCAAGGTGCGCCAGGGAAAAAAAAACATGAGATACCAGCTGACTAGTTTTAAAACAATTGACAGAATAATTATCATGCAAGACATTGGCTTGTTAGTTTGGTTGGATTGTTTTGTTTGTTTTTTTAAAAATTGTTTTTTTTTGTTGTTTTTTGTTTTTTTTTTGGTTATGTTTCTTTGTTTTTGTTATGGTTTTTTAAAATTTATTTTTATTTGTTTGCTTTCATTCTCTTTTGTATATTCTAAAACCTTTTTTAAAGCTCTATTGGGCTTTTTTTCAGTAACAATAACTCATAGCAATGGAGCACTAAACAATCAGACTATCATGAGTCCTGCCTGGGAGCAGATTTTGGTAGAGAAATCAACATAAAATTGAACCCACTTAAAGCGTAGCTTTCGTAAATAAAGAACCTGACATTGCAAAAGATGTTACTTCACAATGCAAGGCAACATATCACCAAAAGAAAAGTGAACTGTGAGTTTTATTCCATCCAACATAATAATATGATATCATTTGTTACATTGAACACTGAAAACGTCATCTAATATTTCACTTTCTTTTGGTGATCGTCTCGTATTGGGACGTAATGTTTAGAGAAGGTTGTAACATATTAACAAAGGTTATACAGAAAGCCTCTTTTTCATTGATCGTTTTTTGCCAAACTGTGTGACTGGGTCATCATCATCATATTATAATCTCTTTCTGTCGTCGAGCTGGCTTTTAGGTGATGCATTTATGTTTTTCGTGTTTTTTTTTTTTGTTATTAGTTGAAGAAGGGTTTTGTGCCCGGAACGTTTCGTGTGTGGTGTGTAGTTCTCTTTTGAAACTGTTAAATTCACTTTTATTTATTATCATTATTGAAGATAATGAATTTATTTTCCTATTCTCTTACTTAAATTCCCTAATAATTATGACCCATTTTACTTAACTCTCGGGTTTCTGTATTATCTAGTTTAGGCCGATACAACATAAAATTAACACGGTAGATTACATAAAGAGGGAGAGAGAAAGTTGCAAGAGGAATTTCCCCGGCTGAGAAAAATGAGTTGTTACAATATGGAACAAAAGTGTTATGTCAAAATACTGGTTCCAATCTCATGGGAAGTGTGAAACCAGTTCCCCGGAGGATCGGACACATACCTTGTGCTACTGACCCTCTGGTTTCATTGGCATCTTATTTTCTAACTAAATAAATGTTGGTCGTCAATATATGTTACAGTGAGTGACATAATCAGTCGGATGGTGAAAAGGTTTGAACTGAGATTAGTTAGAAGGTCAGTTTTATCAAAAATGAGTTCTTGTCATCAATGATTAAGTCAACCCTTTTACTTTTTGTACTTCTTCGGGAAATATCAAACCTTAATTTCACTTCTAAATATTTTTAACAATGAGTAGGAGCGTTAAGTTTTGTCAGAAAAACAAGATTCAACCGGTTCCTTTTGTGACTCAAGTGGTCTAATAACTGATCTACATTGAGTCCTAAGATGTGCTAATGTGGCCCATTGTGGGCTTTTGTGTAGAGGATTGATTGAGGTCAGGGCTAGGGAAAGGCCGTTTAAAATTATATAATTTCATCTTGTACCAGAGAAGCGTCAAACAATGCAGCACCCATACTTCTTTAAGTTTATCCTTGACCCACTACCAAAATTGACTGCAATCGCTTGGTTTTTGAGTCAGTTCTCTATCAAAATTTTAGTTTCAAATATAAGCGAAACTACCACTCACAGAGCAATTTAGTTCAGTGAGAACTTAAATGTACCAATGAGAGATTCCATTTTAAATTAAATCCATATACTATTATTTTATTGCTTTATTCACTTTTACTTTTATCTCAGGATATAATCTCTACGAAGGTGATCATTGTGATACAGAACCATTACATTATCTCCGTCCCACACCACACAAAAGTTGCGCCGTCTTCAGTACTGATGCTGCAATAGTATGGATTGGATTAGAGTGGATCCTTTAAAACATCAACACTAATTTTAATGTGCAAAGATTCAACACAAAATAATACAAAATCTAAGCATAAAACCTCAGTAATCTAGTAATCTGAAAAAGAAATTGATGGGGGAAAAAAGAACCTAATTATTTACAATAGCTATAATTCAGATGTTTTTGTGACCTTGTAAATGAAGAACGAATCACAAACAGCAACATTACTAGAATTCTCCCACCGCCTACACTTTATAATCCGCTAGAGATTTTAGATGCAATAGCTCGGAGACATTTCAACAGCTTAACAAACACTCCCTATTATCTTGGGAGGTTTTAATCTTTTCCATGAAATAACAATAATAATACATGGAATAATAAATGTAGACATTCTATATTGCCTACATCGCAACTTATAATAGAAAAAAAAATCAAAATGAGCCAATCCCACACATACAATGAAATATACAATTGAATCATTCTTCATTTTGTTTCGATCTTCCAACCCACACACTTCTTTTCTCTGCCCGTGACTTCTTTATATCCTATGATTTAAAAAAAAAGAAGAAGAAAAAAAGCTCGTAATTACTACGTTGACATTTTCGAATCCTACAATCAATGTACGTGTTCTCCTTCCCGCCTCCCCAGTTATTCAAACACCTACCAAATCATACACTATAAGTATATTTGTAAAAAGGAGCAATTTTAAAACAATGCAAATCGCTATGTGGTCTTGTGGTATGACACTCGCTTTCGGATCGGAAGGTCCTGGGTTCGAGCCTCGCTCGGCGCATAGTTGAGTCCTTGGAGAAGGCTCTTTACTCATATATATTCTCTCACCGCACTCAGGTTTAAAATGAGTACATGTCCGTTAACAGCTTTGTCTCTGTCCGATAAAAATGTAATATCGCCTAACAGGCGTCATGTCCGGTCCTAATTGTTAAATGTTGTTGGATATTGCACTATATAAAAGCTCAATTCTTCTCTTCTTATTTAGAAAATTTGCAATAATACAATTTTGCTTTCGCCTGTAGATAGCTAGTAGATTATTGACGAAATACGGCTCTGTTCAGATTGGTGTGATTAACTCAACGTGTATTATTGCAAGCAGAGTACGGGGGCGACAATGTGAACCATGTTCAAGTTCGTGCTTAAATTTGTATGTTATCCAATCGTGTTCGTTATTTTAATCAATGGATCTACATTGACGTTAGATGAGTTGAATTGTTTTGGGTTTTTTTCACTTCTCTAAAAATCGCCCTATTCACCTAATTAAACTGTTTTTTGGACACAACACTCACGATTGAATTCCCAAGAAGTATGGCTAAAATTTATTGTCAAACAGCTGCGATCTTAAATAAACATATTTACTAACATGACGGATTTATTTAGTTTAATTGTTTTTGATTTGGTTGTGTTTTTGTAAATATTATTCTCTCTTTTTTTTAGTTTCTACTTTTTTTCCTTCGTTATTTGTGTGTGTGTTTGTGTGTTTTTATGTGTATGTGTGTGTGTATGTTTTGGGTTCATTTTGCGTCGTTAATTCGCAGAAATGTCCGGAACGTTCGCGGTGTGTTTTATTTTTTTTTGATATAATCGTTTCATTTTACCCTTTTACAAATAATATATTTTTTCTTAACACGGATTAATAAATAACAATATTATAGTCATTTGCTGCTGCTAGTGTCTGGCTCATAAGGCATGATCTGAGAATATGGTATCATGCAAAACCTTCTATATAGCGACCAATATAGAAGACCTTGCATCAAGCCATTTGTGTCGTAGTCTCAGGATAAAGCCCGCAAACACGGTAACCTCCAACATCTGTTCAGCCTCGAAACACTTATAGTTTAAGTTGTCAAATACATTATGGATATGGGCCAGAGACAGCTCCAGTACATCCCTTTTACCAGAAACAATCAGCCCAACAGTTCTCAATTCAAGCTAAGGCTATCGAAATATGTGCATGGTGTCGTCACGTGCCGTAATTCAATTCCTTAAATTGTAGAGTTCACCAGTCGTGGCGTCACTTCTTCGTCACTGGTAACGGCGCACAGTAACTGGTCCAAAACTATTGAGGACAATAGCGGACGCCAATATTATTTCCATCACCGCTCATATAAAGTGCTTTTCCGACGAGCATAAACTTGTATTCAGGGAATAAAATCATTATAGATAGAATGCGCTTGGCCAAGGAGTTCACAACATTGCCATCCGGAAGTATAACGGACCAACTCACAAACTCTGCGTAACCATGAACGTTTATAGTCTGGTTAATACAGTTTAGTGAGAACAACTCACAAACGCGGATGGCAAAAACAATAACAAAGGCCTGAGTGACGTCATCTGCATACTATCTATAAATCTGCTCATGTTTTGGCTTCTACATATTCTGGTGCATGTCGTTTGGAAAAGTTCAGGGGTCAGCATGAAGAATAAAGAGTACCGACCGTCTTTGTTTTGAACCAGCCGTTGGTTGCTAGGCGGATGTGACGTAATACAATTGAACCCTATTTCTTAATCAAAGTGTTGTGATCAATGCTTTCAAACTATGGGACTGACCGATTTGGTTGCTTGACAAATGTTCTAAATAGGTCGATATGGCATAGGCCAAATTTTTAATAAGCTGCTCTGATAACTATGATATACTTTCATAAGTAATTGAACTGAGCCATTAAATCGTCATATCGTGTTAGATACTTGTCTACGATTCCATGATGATCGTAGCCTTGACGTATCATCTATCTCCTCTTATCTCGGTCACTACCATTGTCCACTATTGCGTGTAATATGATGTTAAATCACGACTTTTCCACATATTATCATTATCTACATCAATGCGTCAAAATAAGGACTGGCCCATTTTACAAAAGACCAACAACAAAAATCAACGAGCCTAAAAATCCAGCAATAGTTTTTGTCTCAGGGGATAGGAACACCACGTGTCGTGTTCTGTAACCAACCAGGGAACAAGCCATCATTTCCTTTGCTAATTACCTCAACTCACGACGCTGATGTATTATTATGAGCATGCACGTGGATATTCTTGGTCGTATTGATACAAAGGATAATATTACAGCGGATAAAATGAAATAATATTATACTAATGTGTGGTTTTATATTGGAGGAGAGAAGAAAAAAAAATAAAAACAAGACCGAAAGGAAAAAAATAGAGACAGAAATATTGCATGAAGTTGCGGGGCGGTCCTTGGCAAGCTTAAGGACCACGGTCCTACGGTCCTTGGGAAATGAAGACCGCAAGGACCGGTCCTAGGACCGGTCCTTTTCGACATTGAACATTCCTGAGAGACTGTTGGAAATTCGAACCGGTTGACCTTTGAGAGCGTGGGATCGTTCATTCTTGAACCGTTAAAGACCGCTACACGATGAAAACCGTGGCCTACAGGAGTAAAACACACGGAGTAGTCACACTCATTTCAAATTGTAACCTAATTAAAGAAGAGGGGTGATGCCTTCTTTATTTGCTCACCGTACTTCATTGTTACTTCGATAATTTAATAAAATTTGAAATTTATCCCCATTAACGGAGATAATGGCATCGCCCAAGGCGTTGTTCGGGTTGTTCGGGGCGTTGATACCCACACGCAACTCCTACCCCCCCCCCCCCCCCCCCCCCACACACACACACATTAGACGGCAGCGAGCATTGAAGAGTAAGAGAGAGACGTGAAGTTATAATAAGAGGGGGTGGATGAGGTGATAAGAGGGGTCGATGGTGACTTTTCGCCAGATCTAACAAACTCAGCTACCCATTCATTGCTGAGTAGACAGGGATTCAGAAAAAAATCGACTGCACCCGGGATCGATCTCTGGCCCTTTGCGTATAAAGAGAGTGCTCTATCAACTGAGCTATCGGGGTTCCCAAATATTCTATTGGACTTTTTTAAAATTCAGACGTTATAACTGGTTTTTTGGAAGGAAGAAACTAATGAAACTCATATTATTTGATTAGTAAAAACACCAAACGAAATTTTAATATTATTGTATTATTTTAAATGACAACACTGCGATAGAAAGGAGTGGTGACAAGAGATGGACAAAAGAAAACAAAAAATCGGATTTGCTACTTGCTAGGTTCGACACACACACACACACACACACACAAACACACACACAAACACACACATCTTTTGTAGTCACATACATTTCAAACAATAACCCATTAGAGAAGAGGGGTCATGCCTTCACCATAGATCATTGTCATTGCGATCATTATGGTGTAGTAAATTTTGAAATTTACCCCGTATAATGGAATCGTCCAAGGCGTGCGCCTCCTGTTCCCCCCATCTCACACACGAAAGGGCGGTTTGCGGAGTGGAGGTTGGTGGTCGTCTGCCTGTATGGTCGTCTGTGTCGTTTAGTGTATGGCAAAGGGGGGTGGGTGCGATTAATTAAGTGGGATGGGTGGTGATTGGTGGAAGATAGGCAACCGAAGCAACGAATCGCTGGGGAAGTAGTAGGCTATGGCGCGAGACCGTAGGACCGTGGTCCTTGCAAGGACCGCCCCGCACTAGTTGAAAGGTGATAAGAAGTGAGGACCGTCGCCGGTCTTCCCCTCTGGGACCGGTCTTCGGTTCACAGCTAAAAGACCGTCGGACCGCGGTCTAGATCGATCTTCAGCGCGGCACTAGGCATGAAGCTAGCAGTTTTTCCGAAAATATTTAACTATACAATGTTGCAATTCGACCATCCACCTTGGGTTCTGATGACTCGCACAGTTGAGAATCGTAACAAGCTTACGAATAGCATGGGTTTGTTCTCATATCGGGTTGTCAAGGAAGTCCCAGGTTTGAGAGATTTCAACAAGATGAGGGTCATTTTAATCGATCTATATAATATTATGAAGGATCAATTTTCTGGCCATAATTATTTTAATGGGTTGCTTTTTTTTCTATATGACAGTGCAGGTCAGACTCTTTTAAATTCACGTCACCTTCAAAGTTGTTTAAAGGTCTCCTCTGCTAAATGAAACGAAAAGAAATAGAATTTGAAATAAGATGCTTCGGTATCTATACATTTTTTTATAACTAGAAATCGGTATGGTTTGATAAATAAATAAATAATCCTAATTAATCCTATAATAATCAAGAGTAGCGTCCCTTGATTGGAAGTCACCCATAGTCTGTGACGTCACCTTCGGAAAAGTTATTAGAGAGAGAACGTCATGTTGGTTGTGCTCATGCGTCTCTCGTCCTCGCTATTACAATTGTATACCGAAATAACCCAGGCGTAGGCCGCAGTGCAGCGTCGCAAAAAGAGCTAGGATAGGTGACTTGCTCAAGGCCATAGAGCGCAGCGGCGGGTGATGGAACTCGTTACCTTCCGGGTACGAAGCAAAGACCGTACCGCTGAGCCACGCTATCCCCATATAATATCTTTCTTCTTTATTTCTTTAATGAAAATACTGGTGAGTGAACTCAGGAAATCAGCACTCAACTCATTAAAGTTGTTGCTGCAATCCACCGATGTTATCTGTGTGCTTATTAGGGTTATCGTTTCTTCCTTTAATCCCTTATCTCTTGTTGCGTCTCAAAATGGACGCGGTTGGCCAAAGGTTAAACACGATTCTCTAGTTAATCTAGTCTTTACTGTATTCGTCGATGGTTTGAATTAGTACAAGAATTGGAATTCTTGGCAAATTAAATCATTGAGTAATTATACAGTTTTTTATTACATCGGTTATAACGAATTTATATATTCAATAAATGTGCAACGTAATTTCTACGCAACTTGCGACAACTCAGGAACAGCAGCATATTTAGTTAATGCCTCATTCTTTTTTACAGTATGTAATATTATATCCACTGGTTCTTGTAATGCATTCTCTTTTGAACCCTTAGGTTTCTCTTTTTAGCCCTTTAGTTTTACTCTTTTGAACTCTCCAGGTACACTCTTTTGAACTCTCCAGTTTCATTCTATTGAACTCTCCAGTGTGAACCCTCCAGATCCACTCTTTTTAAACCCTCCAGTTTCACTATATTGAACCCTCCAGTTTCACTCTTTTGAACCCTCCAGTTTCATTCTTTTTGATTTGTTCCTGTTTTTATTTGTAATATGTCTAGAACAGCGAGAAAGTGAAAGAGAGTCGTGTTTAAACCATGTGACAAATAGTTTAAACTTTTCATGAAAACGACTTTCACAAAAAGATCCATAACATAATTAAAATCATTCTTCACAGTTATCACATGCTTATCCTTTAAATTTCGATACCCAAATTTTTAACCTTCCGGGAACTAACTCCACAATCATAACATACGTATTTTCTTGATTCTAAATTATTCAATAATTCTAAAACGCAATGCTTTGTGGGGGGAAAAAACGTCACTGTTACAAAGATTTAAAAAAAAATATTCTTGAGATTTAACCTAACCTCTATTTCGATACTTTATATTAACTTATAAAATGTTCGAAATGAAGACTATGAAATGAGAATAAGTCATCATAACTCACATGAATCCTAGACCCCCGAATAAAAAGTGCGTCCTTTTATTTATGCCGTCGAGATTTTTTCTTACACCCCTATCCACCCAGCAGTGATTGGGTTGCTGGATCTGTTAGATCTGGCGGAAAATACTTTGCGTTAGTCTAGCGACCTATCCAAAGAGTAGCAAACAATTGCTCTTGTCCGTTTCAAGCTATAGAAACCCGGATAAACTCCGGCTCCACGGGCCTCATGGCTCTGAAGGACTACTTTTTAAGTATATTTACGCCATGCACACCCATGCAAAGGCGCTCTACATTCCTTCTCTGGCATCTCACAACTTCCTTTCTTTTGACAACAAAATCACCACAACAGTCACATGCATATTATCAGAGCACAAAGCTAAAAGAGACTCAAGATATAAACAGAAAAAAAAAGAATAAATCTCAACCAATGTAGCTACATATTTTTCTACCCAAATGCATAAGGTGTAGCCTAATGCAAAATTTACTCAAATACTCAAATGTTATAAAACTTTCCATAACAATACGCTTCAAAAGACGTAACGTTACATCTCTCGTAATGACGCATGGTAACTTAGTAACTGGCTCTAAACTATCGGACAATGGCGGACGCCCTTATGAAATATTTCTCCGACGAGCATAAAAGCGGAAAAAAACATTATAAATCTGATCATGTTTTGACTTTTACACATTCTGATCACAAGACATAGGAAACGTTCTAGCCAGCATGAAGAATAAATAGTACCGATTTTCTTTGTTTAGAACCACGATGGCCGCCGTTGCTGGGCGACGTGACATCAGACTATTGAATCCAATTATCATTTTTTTATAAAGATGTTATACCGTTGATTCTTATCGCGTTTAAATTTGTATTTTAAACCTACTGTCAGAAAACAAAAGATCTTCCATACTATTATTGTGGGTCACCTTCGATATATCATTCTTTGATAGTATTGAACAGATGAATAAATAACTCTGTTCTGACGACTTTTTTCATCCTTCAATCTTTTGTCATTCAAACCCATCTCTTGTTTACTTTTCCGTGCTAGCAGTGAGGGAAATCAAATGAAATTTACCACGCTAAATCAATAATAATTTCAATGCTCAAACTCGTTTTCATTGTATTTATCTTTTACATCATAACAAGACATTTCTTGAAAACGCATTCATGATATATCGACATGTATGTACTTGTATCGACAAACCTATTATTATATAAACCTTTAAGCGATTATCGAGTTTTTTTGGATTTCAGCTTTATCATCATATAAATCTTACCGCGAGATTGAAAACTTTTGTATTGAAAATTTCTCTTACACGGGCGATTGAAAAACAAGGTATTCAAGTTCTATCGTTACATCTTGAACAAATTCAAATTCATATCCATTTATTAATTATTAACAATATTAATTCTAATAATAATAATAATAATAATAATAATAATAATAATAATAATAATAATAATAATAATAATAAAAACTTTATCATAGCGCGCTGTAACTCCTGTAATATAAGACGCTTAACGCTTAAATTACAATGACGTAACACTTTACATATTCCCATATTGCAGAATAGAAGGTCAAAAGTAGGGGCTTAGAAATTTCACTAAGCGCCCTTTATAAATGTATGCTATTTTTGATAGTTTTAAGTGTTTGCTTGACTCCAAAAAAAATGACTTAACTACAAACTGTTTGAATTTGTCTAATTGCAACTTCGCCAAATATCAACATTTCTTCTTTATTTCGTCAAAGACAATGGAAATGAGTGGCATTTGAAGTATATCATATTCCATCTATACATAGAATCGTACCTCTCAATGAAAACAAGTTGTTTGTCACCTTGAAATTTTATTCTGCATAATCACCTCCAACCTTTAACATTATAATAAAGAGGCTCACCTTCTGAAATTGTTTGTTGTTTGCTTTTACAACCGGTATTTATAGGACTTGTTTATGACACTCCATCGAGTAAGTAAACCGATTCGCGTGAACTAAGATATTGACTTCAAAATTAGAAATGAGGTCGTGTAAATTTAATAAACACCACACAAAATAATATAATAATAATAATACTAATAATAATAATAATAATAATAATAATAATAATAATAATAATAATAATAATAATAATAATAATAATAATTATAATAATATGATGATGATGATGATAATAATAATAATAATAATAATAATAATAATAATAATAATAATAATAAGTAATAATAATTATTATAATAATAACAATATAATAATAATATTAATAATAATAATAATAATATAAAAATAATAATAATAATAATAATAATAATAATAATAATAATAATAATAATAATAATAATAATAATAATAATAATAATATAATAATGATGATAATAATAATAATAATAATAATAATAATAATAATAATAAAACACATTGTGATTCTGAGTCTTGTTTAAGGAAAGTTAAGTGTTTGTTGATTTGTTCTTATATTATTTTTTTTTATAACTAGCCCAGAATTGTTTTTACTTAGCTAAGTACCAGGTTTGATAGATTTTTGTCAAGATGAGGATAATTTAAATCGATCGGTAGAATATTTGAAGGACGAATTTTATGGCCAAATTTAAAAATGATATGGGTTTTTTCTAGAGTACGACAGAATAGGTTTAGTACTCAGAGAGTTGTACTGCAACTATCTGTATTGCCGTACACTAAAAAAAATTTTTTTTTTTTTTTTTTGCCAAAAAATCATGCTCCGAATATCGACTTTGACTTTTATACATTTTGATCCCATGACATATGAATAGTTCTAACCAGCATGAAGAAGAATAAGTACCGATTGTCTTTGTTTAGAACCACGCTGCTCGCCGTTGCTGGGTGACGTGACATCAGACTACTGAATCCAATTATAGTCTCATCCATTCTTGTTTTCAGACCTAGATTGTGTAATAACGTTATCCCTCAATCTGATCACAATGTGCAGTTTTGAAAGTCTGTTGGATGGTAGGGAATCCATCTAAATTGTTGATGCTCTCAAAACAAAACCAAAATAAATGTGTTTTACAACAGTCACGGATTGAGGTCGTCAGAGGCTTGTATTGGCGATAAAGAGGGAATGAGTAGATGAGTAAAATAGATAGATTTAGATTTGTGAATCACAACTTTATTTTGTCGGGCTTTTCTTGCTTTGTGTTGGTTCTCTATTTACGTCATTGGCTCAGGAGTTGCTAGTTTTTTTCATTTCATTTTTTGTTCATGTTTTTTATTACGTCATTTATACGTGTGAGCGTATTTGTGAGTATTCATTTGTGTGTAATTGTGTGTGTGTGTGTGTGTGTATGTATGTTTTGTTTTTTTTTTAAACTTAATTGATTCTATTTTATCGCTCGAACTGATGAACGTTCGTCTGATAATAACTGCTTTTATAGTTAAATAAACAAACATTAAATCGAAATTTTAAAACCATTATTGACCGCGGAGGATGCTCTCCCAAATAATATATTTATTATAGACCTATAAATCGCCATCACAGTACCTAAAGCTAGGCTATGCTTCAACACGACCTATTGGTTATTACATTAATGCTACATTCACATGGCTTCGGTAATGAATTAATCAGATCTTAATTTGGTTGATTGAAATTTGATCAAAATCACATGTGAACCCGGATACAATTTATTATCGTTTTATTTTGTCCCAAGGGAGCAAAACCTTCGAAATTTAGGGGATAAAATGACATTAAAAATGGAATGGATTAAATTTTTGATGCTGATGTAACAGAGTATTATTATAGAATTATTAAAATAGTCGTGATTGAGTCGCTTCACACACAAAGGGGCCGAGATCAATCCTGAGTGAAGCAGGATATTTTTCTGACCCCCCCCCCCCCCCCCTTTGTTCATCTAGCAGTGATTGGGTAAACAGGTCTGTTAGATATCGTGGAAAGTACTTTGTGATAGACTGGAATCCCATCCAAAGGTTGTAAGCAATTGATATTGTCCGTCTCACACTATGGAAACCAGGATAAACCTGCTCCACGCCTATGAAAGACTACGTTATTGCCGACAAAGCGTAAAATCATTAGTAGTAGTGAGTGCAGCAGAGTGTTTGTTGCGAGAATAATCACAGCGCTTAAACGTCAGAACTGAGTTAACTGTGAAAAAAGTCTCACACCATCTCAAGTTTCATACTTGAAATTTATTAACGGTGTTTAATTAAAATACCTCACACCACTGTACCTACCGTGTGATCGAATAGCACGTAGTCACAAGTTTTAACTTCGCACGTGACAATTAAATGTCAAACATGTTGTGAGGTAGAAAAAAACTCGATAAAAATCGTAACGAAGAGATTGATGTGGAGTTCATTTTTATCCTATTAGAAACTAGAGCATTTATATAGCAGAACAACCACTAAGCGTGCTCAAAGCACAGTACAAGGGGTCTCTAGCCAACAGCAACATTTAACCATGTAGAACGAGGCACGACGCCTATCAGGCGATATTACAATTTCTTTTCCGACATAGACAACGCTGTTAACGACCAGGTACTCATTTTACATATGAGTACGGTGAGAGTAAAGATCCTTTTTCCATAGAATCAACTATGCGCTGCTAAGAGAACCTTCCGATGGAAGGCGAATGGCATATCCCACAAGACCACATATTATGACAAAACACGGTGGTTACATTTAGACCAGTAAACATGTGGCTGTTCACCTGCACAGTTACTGAAAAAATTGTCTCAGCTTTTAAAGATAAAACTCAGAAAAATATATTTTGAAATATGAATCTATGATCTGCCACGCTCATATCGGTATAATAACGAGATGGTTTTGATGATAACAAATTGGATAAGTAATTTAGATAAGAGACTTGAGTTAAATGCATTTGCTTTATTGAGGACAATGAATGCAGATTCTTAAAGGGACAAAGCATTCATAAACAGATGCCTCAGAAACAACCTTAACATCGGGTGGTCAGAAATCATCATAAACGAAGAACTTCACCAAAAACTGAACCAGACACCTATTGGAACGGAAATAAAGAAAAGGAAATGGGGCTGGATTGGCCAAACTATCAGGAAGCCTGCAAGCAATATCACCTGGGAGGCTTTGGACTGGAACCCGCAAGAAAAGAAGAGGGTTGGTCGACCGTAGCGATGAAGCATTGAGACTGAGATAAAGGCGGCAGCCGGAAAAACCTGGGCCCAAATTATAAAGAAGACCCCCAAAAACCGAATCAGATGGAAGAGTGCTGTTGCGACCCTGTTTTCCACAAGGAATCGAGAGGCTTAAGTCAAGTAAGTCAAATTGACAGATATAAACATTTCGAATTTCTAGATGTCTAAATTTTACAATCACTTCTCGCATCTAGATCACTCCAGGACGACGTGTACTCTATTGCAGATCTGATAACCTGATTTGTGATGATCTCATTGTTGTAATAGAAATACTCTCAAACCAAGGCAATAATATTGTCCTTTTGTAACAATATTAAAACAGGCCCATGATTGCGTCCGGTTATCGGGCCTGTAATTATGTGCGCGTTGCTCCGACATAAGTCTTTTTATACGTGATGGGTCAATTATATTCCCAAATACCATTAATAATGATAACATAAGCAATTTGTACATAATTTTATAATGTCAGAAAGTTTTATATATAAATGCGCATTACTTACGATAAAAATAAAAGCTAAGAATTTATACAGAATCTATCGAACACAAGAATTTGAAGAATTCCATTAATCTCCAATTACACAACAATGCCATTGTTTATTCAAAATCGCTAAATTATCACGTTATCGTAATTAAGAGTGATAGGACGTGTCCTGATTGGACAGAAATAGCCATTATATGACGTCATCGACGCACCGGAAATGCGTTAGAACTAGTTTGGGACGTCGTAAATGACAGATAGGGATTGGGTGGTGGTGATATTGACTCCGAGGTTCTGCTGGATGCTGAGGAATGTCGGTTGCTAGCGTGGTTATCAGGAGTAAACATCTTTCTAAATCGGACGGTTGACTGTCACAAAAACAGTCCTTTAGTAGACCGTTAGGACCGACGTGCACTTATTTGCTGGTCCAATAACCAAAGGGTTATGAGGCTTATTGTTATAATGGAAATACTCTCAAATAAAACGTAAAATATTGTCCATTACAACAATGTTAAATCATCCCCATTTCATTTCTCTCTCTCTCTCTCTCCTCTCTCTCTCTCTCTCTCTCTCTCTCTCTCTCTCTCTCTCTCTCTCTCTCTCCTCTTCTATCTATCTATCTATCTATCTATCTCTCTCTCTCTCTTTCTTTCTCTTACTATCTCTCTCATTACTTCATTCTTTCTTTCTCTCTCTTTCTCTCTCTCTCTCTCTCTCTCTCTCTATATATATATATATATATATATATATATATATATATATATATATATATATAATATACCTATCTATCTATTTCTCTTAAGATAAAACTATGGATAAAATCAAAATACTAAGATAATCCCAACCTGTCAAAACATCTTAATATTGATATTTCAATGTGATACAAAGCTCCTACAAGCTGTGGACTTCATATGTCATGAGCAAAAATGAATATAACTGTCGAAACACAACAAAGCACAAAGCGTTTCGTGCTATAAACTCTTCTGCAGCTAATAAGCAAAACAAATATTTCAATTATTTGATGGAGAAAAGTTTTGAGTTTTTGTTATTGGCTGATGAAAGGCTATGAGCAGAAACGTTCCTTGTTTGGTATTTTTCGAAACGGTTTATATTCAATTTTGTTCATTAATTGTTGCAGTCCACAATTAGATAGTAACAGAAAGAGTGGAAGACAGATTTGAAAATAACTAAAAAACAGCATACGTATCAACAAACTAGTGCCGTGTAAGTTAACCTTAGCATAATTACCAGCTTATTTATAGAGCAATTGAAAAGAGAGGGGCCAACCAAATCTAATCTCGTTTGATTTTTTTTCTGTTATATGTATGGAAATAAAAAAGATATAAACAAAGAGTTTGATGATGGAATTCCATCAATAATCGTGACTCGCATACTAGAGTGACAGCCCAACTCCGTGATGTCCGCATCACAGGATGCCGTCTCTAGTGTTAATGTCCACTATTTAGAGGGCTTTCGACATGATTGTCAATAATAGGGATAACGATCGTAATAGTCATTAACATGAATATTATTATTATTATTATTATTATTATTATTATTATTATTATTATTATTATTATTATTATTATTATTATTATTATTATGATCATCATCATCATTATGATTGATTTGTATTATTATCATTTAATGATGATAATAATATTGATAAGGATGATAGTGACAACAACGATGATGATGATGATGATGATGATGATGATGATGATGATGATCATCATCATCATCATCATCATCATCATCATCATCATCATCATCATCATCATCATCATCATCATGAAAATAATAATATGGTTCCAAAATGGTTTGTTAATAGTACGTGCAAATAGGTACACTTCTGCACAGATTTGAAAGTCTGGTAATCAAACACAATTATGGGCATAATGTAATGGACAATACTTTGCGTTGGATGAGGGTATTTCCATTACAGCAGTGGGCCTATAACAATTTGGGTTATCAGACCTGTAAATGGACATGTGTAGGTAAACGTCGTGAACGACCTAGTTATTTGGAGACATTGATCATCGACACTAATATCGTAACAACAAAAGAAACGCCACATAACCTATCAAAAACAAAATAGAGGACAAAGCTTTGAATTGTGAAATTGCAAAACAATAAAATTCCATGCACAAAACTCTTCGTCAGCATTTGTATGCAACCTACTTTCTAGATACCGAATCGCGAATCGAAGGTACGCCCATCTGAATGACCCATTAACAGTAAAGTGCCATGAATCTTTTACTAAACTGTAACTAAGCTAAATAAATTATTTTTCAAATAATTGGAAAAAAAAACGAAAATAATTTGGTCTAGACAAAAATTACACAGCCATTAGCCAATGCATCTTGAATTGATTATGTTAATATGAGATTTAATGGTGGTAATAAGCAAGCAAGATTCTCTCCATTATAGAATCGAGGCATGCAGAAATCGGACGTACTCTGCGAAAAATTGGATTAAATTTGGCCGGAAAACTCACCCTTCAAATTAAAATAACTCTCATCCTGTCAAAATTTCTCAAAGCTGTAATTTTGCTGAAGTTCCAAGTTTGAGATATTTTGCCAAGATGAGGGTCATTTGAATCGATCGATATATGAAGAACGAGTTTTCTGGCCAAAATTTAAAATATGTGTATTTTCAGAGTACAACAGTAATGGTAGGAAATTAATTCTCAATGACAGCAAGGGAACGATTGATCGATAGGAATATTATGGTAACAGCAATAAAATAATAACCGATAATAGCTGGTGATGAAGCAATGTGGGCGGCAAAGGTCGCTAAACTACGAATTATTCCATTTCCTTGTGTCTGGATTGACTACATGTATCGCAGTTTGTGATGGTGTGACATAAAAAACAACCCAAAAGACTTAGGAGAAGGAGGAGTTTAGAATGAATAGAATATTGTGAAAGATGTTCTTGACATTTCAAAACAAAGTATTTCAAGGTCGGACAAGGTCATGATGGTTGTCACAGTTTTTTAAAAAGTCAAGCACTCAACAATTATATTATTAGTCTCTTCAACTGTATGTTTGGTTGTTACTTGTGATATCTTGTTTGAATTAATTACTTTAATGAAGTTTATTGACGAGTAATCTTGCTAAGGGGGGGGGGGGGGGCTCTTTTTTTCCAAAAATGGACAACTCAGCTTATAAATTCATGCGCCAAAAGACTCAAAGGCCCACTTTGGAGAGAAAAGATGTGACATTGTCTCTCTCGATATTTGAAATACCTATTTGCTCATTGAGAATGCGTTTGGCCTCTCTTTACATATACACATGGAGGTTTTATAATTAATTTCTCCTGCATGTTAAGTGTTGCTGTTGGCGAGGAACCTTTTATAAAGCTCAATATTTTTTGAAATATATAAATAGGCTAATTTATAATATAAAATGTGAGATATATGTTAAATCAAATAAGAACCTCATTGAAGCGATTGCTATACAGCGACAAAAAGGTTAACCGAATTTGCTTGTACATGTCATAAAAAGTCAAAAAACAACTACTTAGCTATTGGCTAAGTTAATTGACAAATATGTGGTTAACAATTAATAATTGCAAACAATACGCAATTTTACTTCCCGATAGACTCTACAAATAGAAATTTAAATTATTAAATTCAAGACTTGAATTGAAGTTTGACCGAATTTACCAACAAATTAACTAGTAATTCAATACCGTATATAACCTGCGTAGAAAATAGGCGAGACTGTGTTGATGAGTTAGTGATATAGTTAATCTCATATATCACATAGCTCAGTGAGTGGAATCGGAATCCGCTTACATTAATTACAAGAGATAGCGAAGGGAGGATGCAATGCACGTTTATTTAAATTAGAATAATTGATTGTGTCGAATATTAAAACAAGATTCAGATAACTAATCTTTTTGTGGTGATTTTCGAATGTTTTATTACGATGCACTTTACAGTGATAGTGCGGCTATGTGGTCTAGTGGTTTGACATTCGCATTCGGATCGGAAGGTCCTGGGTTCGAGCCTCGCTCGGCGCATAGTTAAGTCCTCTCATTCTCTCACCGTACTCAGGTGTAAAATGAGTACCTGGCCGCTAACAGCGTTGTCTTTGTCCGGAAAATTGTAATATCGCCAAACAGGCGTCATGTCCCGTCATACATGTTAAATGTTGCTATTGACCAGAGACCCCTTGTAAAGCGTTTTGAGCACATTTACTGGATATTGCACTATATAAAAAGCTCAAAAAGCTCAATTATTTCTTTGTGGACAACTTTGAGTTTAATCTGAGACTGTACTGTGTGATATAAAAGTATAAAACATAAACGAATATGGGAGATGTCATTCTGTAGTGCTCATAATAAAACATGTGCCATATGCCTACATTATTATTATTATTTATGAAAACTATTTAATTAGAAATCGTAATCATAATACCAATAATTAGTCTACATTCTAGCAAGGAACTCACTATGAACTCACTGTGTAAAAAATACACAGGCACCAATGAAACAATCTGATTTTGACACACCAACACTGCTTTATGATTTGGCTTATTCGCCATCTTTTCAGTCTCTTCCAATCCACCTCATACTCTTACTCCTTCTCCACCCGACCTCCTCCTTCTCCTCCTCCTACTCCTCGGCATCCTCTTCATCTTCCCCACCTTCTTTTTTATCCTCTTCTTACCTACTTTTCTAATCAAATGTCTTCTCTCCCTACCACCAAGAGCTAGTGTTCTCAGGAGCCCAATTTCTTAAATGCTCCGTTCCTATCAGTTCTCTCGTCTGTAATTGGCCTACTGTTGTATCCGACACTTTCATATTCCGTAACTTGAAGCCGCCGCTTATCTCAATATGTCTCGTTATCTACCGCTGCCGATTCCTTGTTGCTTTTATAATACGGCAACATCAATTTCTATGTTATTTACCTTTTCAGATTTGTTTTGTTTCATGTCTCATGGGGTATTCTGAGATGATACGCCCCTTCATAATATTATATTTTTTTAAATATATGTGCACGCAGAGAATCGAATTTCATTCAATTTTTGGGTTAGTTTTTTTCTAGGCTGTCGTCGTAGTTATTTGTTTTCTTCTCCTCCCGCTCCTCTTTCTTTTCCTTCTCCTTATCCCAACGTGTATTTATTTGGAGGTCTGATAACTCAAATTGTTTTACGCTCATAGTTATAATGGAAATTCTCTCAAACCAGCGCAATATATTCTCCACTACAACAAAGTTATAACAAGTTCATAATTGCGTTAGACTATGAGTTCTGCAACTAAGTGTCTCATCCTCTTCATCCAATTATTTTTTATTTCAACGAACACTCCAAGGCATTTTAGATGATATTATTTTAAAGAAAGAGGCATATTCAATATTATAATATTAAGAAAAAGAAGTAAAGTGGCTAAGAACAATAAATCAATCAAAACGGACAAACACTAATCAGAACAGCTAGTCTATTTTTAGAGTAATCGTCATGTAAGTAAGTAATGAAGTAGCCAAAGACGCGCCGCTGTGAACTGGCCGCGTTATCTTCCTTGAAACCATGGAAACCCCACAAACCCCACGGAAATAAAACTGACACAAGACGATTAGATTACGAAGTTCGGTTCTCAATGTACCTCAATGCACGAATCTTTAGAGTGCTCGGCTATTTAAGAACCTTGACGTTTTACAGTATTTATTCTCACCAAATACTGTAATATCATCATCTATCTATTTAACCTAACAGCCAAATCAAACTATGCGAATCCATTCATTCATTCATTCATCCATTGGTTAATGGTCTAATTGCTCATTCATCCATTCGTTCCATAAGTAATTCGCCTTTTTACTCCATCCAGTTCCTTCAGCAATGCACTCATCAATTCATCGATCTATTTCCTATTGACCCATTAGATGCGGCATTCCTTTTTACTCATTCGTTATGCTTACTGCTTTCCTACCAATTGGGCATTCAACAATGGAAAAATAATATTTAAAAAATTAGTCTTACATTTAATAAATATCTATCTTGACTAGCACTGCATCTATCTATTCTTCTTCTAGCCATAACTATGTCTAATTGCCGCAGAGTGTTGCATATATTAACTGCCTTAATTGTTAACGTTTACTTGACACCTAACACTGCATCTATATTGCAACCTAAAAAACTTCTACCTAGCATTGCATATATCTATTGCGCTTCTAGCCTCAAAATACCCAAATAACTCCTAGCGTTGCATCTATAATATACTGTATCTTTAGCCTCAAGCACGTCTTGATAACGCCTAGCATTGAATATATCAGCTTTGTCTCTAGCCTCAAGATACCTCAACAATGCCCAACATTGCACTGATCTACTGGGCCTTTGGCCTCTAAGACACCATTGCAGCGAATGTGATGTGGCAACGCATCGAGCTAGATCTTAATCGCTCGAATTCCTGTAAAAAACAACATAAACAGCTTTCCCTTGTTATCGGATACGAACATAAAATTCGGAGGTCTGAATAACAAGTTTTGACCAATAGAGGACACAATGTGATGCCAGATACCTTTCACTTCGCATTCATCATTTTATTTTTGGTTACTTTTTTTCGTTGGTCATATCTAAACAGAACCAGCTTCCTATTTATAGGCTAGCGAAATGAATTTTGGTAGTGAAAAAAATAACATCCTAGTCATGAGTTGAGCGTGTCGATTCACGTGAAGAAGCGAGCGCGCTACCGTGACGTTACATCGACGAATATTACTCCATCTATAAGCAGAAAACTTTGACACAACGAAGATAAACTATTATAGATATTATTGGTCATAACATTACGATGATAAGATCATATATAGGTATTTATCGGACCCCTTTACTATGGAGGCCCATAAATCACAGCATGGGGATTGTCTTTATCCGCTCTACCCAACATTCGCCGAGTTGAGCTGAGTTTAGAGTAACCACGTTATATGATACTGTTGTATTGATAGATTTCTGGCCAAAATGCAAAAATGTGTCTTATCAAAGTAATGTGTATGGCTTAGAGTGTATGGCTTAGGGTGTATGGCTTAGGGTATGTCATGAGATTTCAGGGATTCTTCTAACTCATTGCGTCTTACAACTATATAACACTAAAATACCTCAGTATTCAGAAAATAACGAGTTGTTTGGGTTTTCTTTTTCAGAGTACTGAAGACTGTGTGACCTTTTGTCTCAGTCCGGTATTAGGTCATGGTCACCTTGACACTAAAATTTGGTTTTTAAGTCTAAATTTTAAATTAGGGTAAGTGCACTGTTTTCAATGAAAGGGGTGGATGTATTTTGGCTCGCCTGCAAGCCTGAATTTGTGTTATATTGATATCCTGGCTGTGGAATGAACGCAGTATTTATAAACGCATAAGGCATGGTGTGAAATGTTAAATGGGATTATGAAATGAACATAAATATATTTCCCTTCTATATACTTTTTTTTTCAGTATTATCCCAAACGTTTTTCCACTGCAGTCCAGACGTGACTTCCACTCGACCGTTGGCGCCAGAACAAACATGAAAATCGACATACTGGCAGGATGACAGTAGAATGGCAGAGTGCCAGAATGACAAAGATTGACAAAGAAATTGAAAATATGGAGTCCTGGAACAGGTTGAAGTACCCGACTGTCCTACCTTGACATTAACACCTTTTTTTCTAAATTTGGCCAAAATATTATCTTTACTTCAAATAGCGATAAATTTAGATGATATTCAACTTAGCAACAATACAAAGAAGTTTTTCTTTAAAATCATCATTAAACCTTTGAATTTGAAGAAGTCTTAAGAATGTTTGTCGCATTGACAGTCGACTTGATCGATAGATATCGAACATGAAAGTAAATTCTTTTAGTTAAAAAAAAGAAAAAAACTGTTTCGTCAGATGAAGGAGGGCAGTACTGTAGTAGGTACCGTGCAGACAGAAAGACGTGGAAATTGACGCAGAGGAAAGGTAACCTAGGTAAGTACGAGTAGTAAGAGTCCCAATCATTCTGATTGCCAGGTACGTCTATGTGATCATCTCAATATATAGTTAGTATCTCGATGATACACGTAGATATTAAAATGACAAATTAAAGAGCAGGAACTGAGGTAAGATAAAAATGGAGCATACTCCATTTCTACTCCCTTTTCCTCTCGTGTTTAATGTTAGTTAAGATGTAGGAAAAGTTCACAGCGACTTTTTTCAGATTAGAATATATAAATATAAAAATAAAAATTGATAGAAATTTCCAATTATTCAGCCCCGATGGGAAGGAATGACAGGAAAATTCAAGGCGTTAGGAGCAGTGCATCGTATTGTCACCTTTTATACACACTTGTTCAGTTCTTTAGTCCAAACCACAGCGAAATTTAACATGGAGGATGAGAACATGACGCTTATCAGGCACCATTTGCATTATTTTTTTCGACAGAGACAACGCTGTAAGCGGTCAGGTATTCATTTTACTCCTGATTACGGTGAAAGAATGGGAGCAAAGATCCTTTACCAAGGACTCGGCTTTGAGCTTGCCAGACCGGGACGCGTACCTGAGATCTATCTCCAGGTTATAAAACGAGTGTCAAACTACACGATCACAAATTGCTGAGCGCTAAAAAACTGAGCGATTTCAGAAAAGAATGAGAATATGGTTATACTGACTCTTTTTCAAGTGACGGTCCTTCTCTAAGAGGGCCAGTGACCTTTTTACTATTCGAATTTGACACGGGCGACCTTTATGAAAAAGACACTTTCGAGTGTTGTAGGTATAAGTAATAACAAATTGTGTTTAGTGGTCATTGTGTGGAGTTTCTTCATTATATTTAAAGTTTCGTTTAAGATTTACGCTTTTTTCTTTTTCATTTTCTATTAAGGAATAAATTCTTTTGTTGTTAAACTGATTCGCATTTTAAAACATTACAGTATCATGTCTTAGATACTTGGAAAAACACATTTAAGAATTTTGGCTAGAAATCTCATCCCTTAAATATCATTCAAATAAAATGACCCCATCTTGTCAAATTTTAAAAAAACATGAGATTTTATTAAATCCCTAGATTTGTGAGTTTTGACAAGATGAGGGTCATTTTAATCGATCGATTTTTGAAGGACGACTTATCTGGCCAAAACTTTTAAAGTGTATTATTTGTCTTTATACGGCAGTAAATTCCGTCTATTATCCTCGTCAAAAGGTTATCTAGTGCATGTTGTCTAATAGTTTATCGAATCGGCATATCAATTGTATGTGAATCAATTCTCCTTGTTTTGTTTGTTTTGCTTCATTTTCATTTTTCATGAGTAATTTTCCTCTAGTCTTTCAGATAGAAAGTGAATCACCAAGTCATGATGTAGAAAGCATACATTACATCAACTCCATCATTAGTATATAACATCACAAAAATTCCATCTATACATCGAAGTAATAATATGTCCTAAGTTCCACAAGACCTCATTAAGTAAAAGTTTTTCATATTAACCAATCAACATTTTTTTATTAAATTTGGGACATAACTGGACAATCGCATCATTCGTCAGTCTGTTTAAGCTTTGGCGCAGGTACCCAATAATAACTGGAATTACCAACCATATACCATAATATTCAAATTGAAATGCTTATGAGTGAATGACAAATAGACCCAGTAGAAAGAGATGAGTAGAGTTATATTCTTACTGCTTTGACAGGAATATCGTACTCAAAAATATATAACAAATATTTAATTGTCGTTATTTAACTACAACTTACAAAAATAGGACTTGTTATTAAATGATAAATTACTGAAAGATGATAACATCGTGACAAAAGTAATCCCGTAAAGTAATCTTTTAATCCACAATCTGGCAGATTCACACAAATATCTCTTGACTAGGATCATTCTAGAAAACCACGCATGGTGGATATAGACATATTCCAAATCAAATAATAATATAATCCCTTTGATGTGATAATGTACTTTGATCTCAAACCCCTTTCGATTTAATATGCCGTATTTGAACGGTTTTTTAAAATTAAGATAACCCAGAAATGTGAAATCACAGTCATAGTTTCTGTCAGTTAAAAATCCAAAATCTTAAAAAAAATGGAGATTAACCGACGTTCACTTATTTGCAATTCTGATAACCCATTTCCTTGGGGGCTCATCGTTGTAATAGAATTCTCTAAAAATGACGCAAACAATTGTCCATTACAACAACAATGTTAAACTAGGAGCATAAGTGGGTTTGGATGTCAGACCTGCATATGTGTACAAGTCAAGAGTATCCCAAGTCTCATATTTTTTGCTATAAATAAATTTTCAGCATGAAAACTGCGTCCATATAATACCATGTTGAAACGATGAGTCACATATTTTGACTGGTTAAGGCTCCGCTTCTTATGGTTTCATACGTCTCATTCTTATACGCTTTTGCTTTTGGTTGTTTGTTTTTTTGTTTTGTTTTGTTTGTGTTTTTATTTCTCTGAACACCGTATCAGAATTTCGCACGCCATAGGCGATAGCCCTAACAGCGGGTTTTGTCATTGTAAATCAATCACTTTAAAACGAGACGTATTTAATTGCATTCATTTCCTCCTTCTTCTATGTCAGATTACGTGACAAGCGGTGATCAAGGAATTATATAACTTTTTAAAAGATAATAACATGGACGATGATAATAATGACAATGATGATGATGATGATGATGATGATGATGATGATGATGATGATGATGATGATGATGATGATGATGATAATAATAATTATAATAGTTATAATAATGATAATAATAATAATAGTGATGACGATGATAATAATGACAATGATGATGATGATGATGATCATCATCATCATTATCATTCATTATCATTATTATTTTTATTGTTATTGTTATTATAACATTTATATAGAGCATTTTGTCATATCCTCAAAGTGCTTTACATAGATCAACTGCATAAAGCTTATACGACCATTTTTCATTATTTCGCATTATTTACAAAAATGAAATATGTAAGCACATTTATTTACATCGTGCATTTCCATAGATTCCTCGCGCCCTTTGAACTTCATATTGATTGCATTGTTCCCCCAGTATATCACATGGACCAAACTTCCCCATTCAGTACAATACAAATGCTCGGGGTCCATTTTGTACATGCATTATTCGTTGAAAACGAAATGTTTTTCGTTTTATTCATCCCCAGGAGTAATTCGGCTTTATTGTTGATATTTAAAAAATATGATCAAGACAATTTAGGCGTGAGCCGAAGTACAGCGATGCAAAGCATTTTTTTATCATTATAAATAGTCATTACTAGTCATATACACAACAACTGAACTTGGTAAGATACATGAAGTGCCTTGCCCGATGGTCCATAGACATGTTTGTAATCGTTAAATTAAATTTAATTAATTTATATAGCGCAATATCCACTAAATGTGCTCAAAGCACTTTACAAGGGGTCCCTGGTCAACAGCAAGATTTAACATGTCGGACGGGACATGACGCCTGTTAGGCGATATTACAATTTTTCGGAAAAAGACAACGATGTTAACGGCCAGGTACTCATTTTACACCTGAGTACAGTGAGAGAATGTGAGTAAAGAGCAATTTCCAAGGACTCAACTATGCGCCGAGCGCGAGGCTCGAACCCAGGACCTTCCGATCCTAAAGCGAGTGTCATACCACTAGACCACATAGCTGTTGTGTACCACCCGGCTTGTGGGAAGAAATTCCACAAACAGGCGCCATTTCAATGACTATCAGTTAATTTATTTAGTTGTTCATTTTGAATATCCAACGAAAGGCACACCGTGACCTCTAACAAGCCACGAAAATAACGAGTTTTCATTATTTTCATTGCTTTAAAAAAAATTTCCGTCGAGCAAAAGTTTTGCTGCCATCTTGGTTGGTTATCAGTTGTGCTGAGAGTCCTGGGCGTTCCAACCCAACCAAGATAAAGACTCTAGTTGTGACGCAAACTTTATTTATTTATTATTAATCTAAACAGTCCAGTTTATTTAGACAAATAAATCTTTGATTTTAACTCCAGGTGAGCAACTCAGTTCATCTTCGAATCGTCATTGGATTGGCGCCTGTATACGGAATTTCTCGTGTTTACTTTAAAAATCGATCGATAACGGTGAACCCATACATTGTCCACACAAAAAATGAAAACATGACTTTAATGAATGCTCAGGTTTAACACTATGCGGCCAATAGTTGAGTCCTTGGAAATGGTTCTTTACTCAGATTCTCTCACCGGTTTCAGGTGTAAAGTGTGTACGAAAATAAAATGTAATATTGACAAACAGGCTGCATGTCTGTCTTGTTCTACATGTCAAGTGTTGCTGTTGGTAAGGGACCATTTATAAGGCGCTTTGAGCACGTTCAATGGATATTGCGCAATACAAATGTTTAAGTTTAATTTGGGGATCACGATAATTTTCGTGCCAAAATGAATTATGTTTTGTCATAATATATTACAGCACTGCCGCACTTTTAAAAGACAGACTTTGGCCAGAATATTCGTCTTTCAAATGTCGATCGATCAGTATTAGATAATGTGGGGGTGGGGGTGGGGAGGGGGTGGGGAGGGGCTGGACTACGGCAGAGCAAGGAACCGCGCACTATCCCCAGTTCCGGTTTGCAACTCTGCTTTGCAAGTTTTCCATAATGATAATAGAGTTCACAGATATGGTTTTGAGCACAAACGATGATGATGATGATGATGATGATGATGATGATGATGATGAGACGACGATGATGATGATGATGATGATGATGATGATGATGATGATGATTATGTCGACGACGACGACGACGACGACGATGATGATGATGATGATGATGATGATGATGATGATGATGATGATGATGATGATGATGATGATGATCATACCTTGATACCTTGATACCTCTTCTTCGGGTTGAAGGCTATGCCTGTAATACCCGTTCTGCACTATCTCTGATATATCTACGCGCACCTGCATGGTTGGGGCGGAGCTGGTAACGCTTGTAATGCCAGTGTTTGTCTAACTTGTCTTTGAACTCATTCACTGTCCTCGCTTTAATTACATCTTCTGGAAGGCTGTTCCAGTTATCTGTCACTCTGAGTCCAAAGGAGCATTTTCTTACATTTAATCTGGCCTGTCTTTTTTTTAATTTGTCGCTATGTCCTCTCGTTCTATTCAATGTGCTCTCTGGTAGTATTTGCTCTCTATCTACTCTATCTTTCTCGTTTATTATCTTATATACTTGTATCATTTCTCCTCTTTGTCTTCTGTAGTACAATGATGGTAGTTTGAGATGCCTCAGTCTATCTTCATATGGTAGATGCTCCAAATCTGAACAAAGCTTCGTTACTCTCCTTTGTACCTTTTCAATTTTATCCATGTCACCGACATGCTGTGATATCCTCGGTGCATTACCATATTCAAGTGATGGTCGTACCAGAGCAGTGTAGAGCCGCCTAATAATATCATTATTTCTGCTGGTGAATGTCCTTTTAATAATTCCGAGAGTTCTGTTTGCTCTATTTATTGCACAGTTGACATGATGGTGGAAGGATAGTCTGTTGTCTACATGCACTCCTAAATCCTTTTCTACTTCTGTTTCCCCTAGCTGCTGGTACACTCCGTTATCGTCTCTCATTCTGTATGTGTGCTTTGGATTTTTGTAACCAAGATGCATTACGCTGCATTTGCATGCATTAAACTTTAACAGCCACTTGTCTGACCAGTCTGATAATTTGTCGATATCATCTTGTATAGTATGTCGGTCACTTTCTGTTCTTACAGGTCCAAACAACTTTGTATCGTCAGCAAATATTCTGATCACGTTTTTTACAACATCAGGTAGATCATTGATGAATACCACGAATAATACTGGACCCAGAACACTCCCCTGTGGAATGCCGCTGGTGACATCCGACCACTGTGATGTGTGCCCGTTCAGTGAGACTCTCTGTTTTCTGTCGTGCAGGAAGTTAGATATCCATTCGTTTATCTTTCCTCTGATGCCATAGCTATGTAGTTTTTGAATGAGCCTTTCATGGGGTACAGTGTCAAATGCCTTTTTAAAGTCGAGGTATACCGCATCCATCGGTTCTCCCCTATCCAATGCGTCTGTCCATTCATCAATGCAGGTAATTAGTTGTGTTATGCATGATCTCCGAGGCACGAAGCCATGTTGCTCATCACAGAACAGATTGTTTGTGACCATATGCTCCATCACATGTTCCTTAATTATTGCCTCCATCACTTTGCACGGAACTGCTGTCAGACTCACAGGTCGATAATTGCCAGGAGTGTTTCTATCACCTTTTTTAAATATTGGAGTAACCTGTCCAAGTTTCCATTGTTGTGGCAAGTTCCCGTTGTGTAACGACGTTGTGAATATGATTTGAAGCGGTGTGGCAATTTCATTCGCAATTTCCCTTAGCACTCGAGGGTGGAGTCCATCAGGTCCTGCCGATTTGCCTGGGTTAAGCTTCATAATATTTTTCAGTATGTCTTCTTTCTTTATAACTATACTGACAAGTGCCTCGCTGTAATGTCTTGTCTCCAATGCTGGCACATGGTTAGTGTCCTCATGTGTAAATACACCACAGAAGAATTTGTTCAATATTTCTGCTTTTATAATGTCCTCGTTTTGCAGGTCTCCATTACTGTCCCGCAGATCACCTACCCCGCTTCTTATTGTTGTTCTCGATTGGGTGTATTTCCAAAAGGCTTTTGGGTTTTCTTGGATCTCATTTGAAATACTCTCCTCAAAATCGCTCTTAAGCTTCCTTGTGTAACTTCTCAGTGTATTTCTGACGTCACAATACAACCTGTAATCAAGGCTATTTCTGGTCTGAAGGTATCTTTGCCATGATCTGTCTTTAGTCTTGATAAGTCTAAACCCTTCTTTGTTCATATATAGATTTCTTTTTCTCTTTCTTTTAGTGTCGTTAGCCTTGTGCACAGGTATGTATTGCTCATGATGATGAAGATGAAGATGAAGATGATGATGAAGATGATGATGATGACGACGATGACGATGATGATGGTGAGAAGAAGAAGAAGAAGAAGAAGAAGAAGAAGAAGAAGAAGAAGAAGAAGAAGAAGAAGAATATGCAGGGATAAAGAGGAGGACGAGGAGGAGGAAGAGGGAGAAGAAGAAGGGGAGGAGGATGAGGAGGAGTGAAAGGAAGTTGTAGAGGAAGAAGATGAATAAAAAGAATGTAACTTTTGAAATAAAGAATTGAATGGCAAGATTTGATTAGCTTACCTTTTTCACACAACCAATGCGACATTTCGCCAGGGTGACGTACGGCTCCTCCCTTGCATAGACTGTAGATGACGTCAAACTTAATAATATTTCCATAAACAGAAAACACGTTATTGTAATGAATCCTGTCATTCTGGTGAAAATTCCAATCATTGTGATCAAAACATAAATAATCCAAGACGATATGTGCACTCTAAACGGAAATTGGATACTCCACTATTCCTTGGTCTGGGGAATTTCACAATCTTTAATTTCAAAAGAAACTGAATTGTTCAATTTGTTATTTTTATTTGTATTATTGCACAACATGGTATCGAATTAATCTCGTTCTGTGCTAAACCCACTCAGTGAAATCTATCCACTTCACAAAGATACCGACATTTTGAAACAAGCTTGGAATGTGATACCAGTATAATTCAATAATAATAAATGTTTAAAATCCAAAATCAAACTATAAGAAATCTCTCTATTTCTTGACAGCCTTCCTCACACGTACATAAAACCCAAATATAAAACTTGCACTGTGATTGCACTTAGGGGAAATAATAGCCAAGGGCAATAAGAAAGCGAATCGAAAACAATAAAAACGTCACCCGTTCAAATAATAAAAAAACATGTATTAAAGTGGTAAGTAAATTTGGTAAACAATCGGTAATAAAGTCATTATGTACTATAGAGTACAATTCACCAAACAATGTACCTATAAATAGAGCCGCCGATTGACAAATAAATACTAACGCCCAGGACTATTACCGTTGATGAATGGACCAACTCAAAGACAGACAGTCAATTATTTATTGTTATGTTATGATTTTCTGTGAATTGTGTGCCTGTATTGAAAACAAAATTGCATAGATTAGAATAGATTTGAAATGATCACCGACTGGATAGCATTGGCCTCTAAAGTCAGTTATGAATACGTCTAAACCGTTAGCATTCCAAGCTTCATTGAATACACGAAATCCACTCACTGGATTGACAAAGCTCTATAAATCAGCTGGATGGCCGTGCTTGACCACGCGAGATCATTGAATCCATTTTATAGTATGTATGTATATTTCTATTACTGTTCGTGTCCTTTATGGATAACTGGATGTGGATAACATTATTGTCGCCATTTTCCCTGCCGTTGCCTAATGTCGTAGAAGACATCGAAGCAAGTTATATTCCGAATATTGTGTACTTCATAACCAAAATGTATGAAAATAATTGTCTCTATCAAAGTTTTATACTTGTAATATATTCATTTTTTTAAAAAGTAAGAATTGGTTTGAAACCGGCTCCAAGTTTGTTTGATGTTGTGAAAAGTTGGCCGTAGAATATATTCTTGTCACGTGATAATTGGGGATCACGGCTGGTCAATCTGGTGAAGAGAAAGAAAATAAAAATAAAATAAGAAATTTAAGCACTCTAAAATATTAAAAAAGGAGAAAAAACAAAAATAAAATTCAACGCCGATTTCGGCACATATTATATATTGTTTACAGGCAACACCTTCGCTTACGGGGGTTCCCGTTAGCACTTGCTTCTAATACCGATGATCAAGGTTTATTTCTATCCCAACCCCCCCCCCCCCCCCCCCCCCCCTTAGCCACACAACAGTGATTCGATAGTCGGGTCTGTTAAATCTAGCGGGAAGTACTATGCGATAAACCACCGTTCTGTCAAAAAGATAACAAGCAATTGCTATTATCCACTTAACGCAATAAAAACCAGGATACGTTCTTGCTTCTCGAGCCAAATCGCTATAAAATACTACCTCCGCTTACAAGTCTCCCTGTGATAGGACTATATTGATGTACATATCCTGACAAAACGCTTATAAATTTCTGCCACTGTGTGGTCTTTTGTTATGACACTCGCATTCGGTCTAATAAAAATTGAGCTTTTGTATAGGGCAATATCCACTAAACGTAACAGTAACATTTAACATCAAGGACGGGACATGACGCCTGTTAGGCGATATTAAAATGTTTTTTTTCGGACAGAGACGACGCTGTTAACGGCCAGGTACTCATTTCACACCTGAGTACGGTGAGAGATTGTGAGTAAAGAGCCTTCTCCAAGGAAGAGTTGCTGTTGGTTACTAGGGACCTCATGTAAAGCTCGTTGAGCACGTTTAGTGGATATTAAGATTTAGTTTTAGTTTTTTAGAATTTGGCTTAAATGTAAATTATACACAGTACCCCCCCCCCTCCTCCCCCCCCCCCCTCCCCCCCCCCCCCCCCCCCCCCCCCCCCCCGCCCCCGATATAATACTGCTTTGTAGCGACAGGTTACATATTATTACTCACATAACCAAAATTTATCCCTTTTTTTCTACTCTCACAATTAGAGAGATCTAGTTCTCCTCTCTTTCCTTTATAAATTATTGTTCATTAATTTCATTATAATTTCCCGAATCAAAATATATTTGGTATTGTCTTACACGCTGACGTCTGCCATGTTACGATAGACAGACAAGGAAATGGTAAGGAAAATGAATGGATTGTTTAAACTCAGGTAAAAAGAGGCGCTGGAAAGGTTCCAGACCTAGTAAAATCGGAACTAATGTCTATTTCTCTTACTCTAGTCTTTAATTGGAAAAATAATACAAGATTGTCTACTAAATTAGATAAGTGTTACATACGATTTACGAATCTGAGTTGTTTCTTTTTTTATTTTTTTTCATACAATGCCAAATATAACAGGAAGACGAAATAAATAGAAAATAATTTTTAGAAAATCGCCTTTATTCCCACAGGACTCCGGTTCCAGCTTTATTGTGGCTGTATCGATTTTTTTCCTCCTTCAGCAAGAAACTTACCACCTATTGCTGCACTGCGGCTGACGCTTAAGTTGTCTTGTTGTTTTTCTCGAGATGGACATAATTTTTCACGAGCCCGAATACAGGATTTTTCAATATTCTTTTTGTTATTAATTCATCATAGTGGATCAAACCTCAGACCCTCTGACAGTCGCACATAATATATGTCCGGCCAACAGAGATCCTAACCCATCAGTTGATTTTTAAAATTCGATGATATTTTCTAGTATATTTCTTTCTGCTCCGTCTGACACTGTATCATATCAATTTCAGTTTCTTAGATAAAACCAATGTCTCCATCTTCATGTGTAGGATTTGTTTCCGTCTTGATAGCCAATAGGCTTCAACAGTCGTGACGTCACATCCCTGGTAATGACGCATAGTAAGTTAGTTACTGGTTCTAAACCATCGGAACAATGGCGGACGCCCTTATGAAATACTTCTCCGACGAGCATAAAAGTGTATCCAGAGGAGAAAAACATTATAAATCTGATTATGTTTTGACTTTTTTACCTTCTGATCAAATGAAATGTTAAAAAGTTCTAGCCAGCATGTAGAATAAAAAGTACCTATTTCCTTTGTTTAGAACCAAGCTGCCGTTGCTGGGGGGACGTAACGTCAGATTATTGAATCCTATTGTGTTGCATAACACATGAGAAAAATTACCGACGGACGTGTCATAATACAACGAATAAAGATGATGTCAACAAACTCTTAGTTATAGTTTTAGATCGCTATTTATTTGGGCAATTAATTCTCATTTAATTCTCTCGATCATAATATAAACCCGGAAAATTACATTACGTTAGTCTTGTGTGATGGCACGATACATCTGGCGGACAGAAGTGGTGTGTATATTACTTAAACACACATCATCAAATACTACGATATGGCATTCAGCTCTTTACCTCAATGAGTTAGATAAGCCAGTTTTAAAAGATTACAGTGGGGTCTTTGCCAAGTCTTAAACAACGTTTTGATTTCCCACTCATTTACTCCATTACAACACTCGTAAAAGGAATATTGATGATAATGTAGGAGATCTTGAAGAAACGGAGTTTTTATTATGCATTTCCGTTCGTTGTCATTGTCATTTTGTAAACAAAAATAAAGAAACAGTAACTAGTTTACAATCGTGACTCATTGTCTCAATAGGGTTTTAAATCGGGGTGAATCAGATGCGAAAAAAAATTAATATAAAGTTTCAAAATTCCGAAGATGACATTTCAGTTTTGGCAGTCCATGTCCATTCCCCTCAATCAACTGAAATTTTTAGACCCCTTTCAGTTTGGGGAAAACCCATTTTTGATATTTTTTAAAATGATAAGACTTTCCGTTCCTATTATCCTTTGTAGACAAAAATACGTTCAAGAAGCCGTTCTAGATTTTTTTTTATCCGGCGCGCATCCGGTTTTTAATAATAATAATAATAATAATAATAATAATAATAATAATAATAATAATAATAATAATAATAATAATAATATATGATGAATGATGATAATATAAGAACAATAATATTAATAGTAATAATAATAATAATGATAATGATAATAATAATAATAATAATATAATAATAATATAATAATAATAATAATAATAATAATAATAATAATAATAATAATAATAAAATAATAATAATAATAATAATAATAATAACAAGCACCTTGTCAATTAAGTTGCTAGTTGCTAGACCCCTTTGTATGCGCTATACAATTTACATGCAACTTCTTTCTCAAATACCTTTTTCTTCAAACAATGCCAATATATTACGAACGTCAATGGGCATTATTGTTATTATTTCAGTGACCGAAATATCAAAAACACAATTACGTGACAGTCTGGCATTTGATTTTGGGTTTTAAGCACAATGTTCGTCATAGTTATTTGGAAAAATAGTCAATACTTATAATTTAAAACATATAGCATTGATCATCCTTAATATTGAAAAGTGCCGCAAAATTAAAAAAAAAACAATCACAGCCACTAGAAATTACTTTTCCCCGTTATAATTATCCACAATAAAGTTTCGAGTTAATCGTGTTATGAGTAATGCTTTCATCAAATATTATATTATGGATGTATGATAGAGCTATACACAGTCAAAATCTTCCTAAGCAAAAAATAAAAAACAAACAACAAAACAACAGATGTATCAGATATGAATTGATTTAAATAAATACCTATATAGTATAAACCAAATGTGCCCGACTGCGTCAACATGGTATTGTGTTGGATTGAACAAAATGAAGATATCAGAGTTCAAAACTATAATGATCGATATCAGGATATTTAAGTTGTTTTTGTTTGTTTGTTTGTTTGTTTGTTTGTTTTGTTTTTTTTTGTTTTGTTTTTTTAATTTTAGTTTTGTTATTTGTTTCGTTTTTATTTTGTCGTTTTTATGGGGTTTTTTTTTTTTTTTTTTTTTTTTTTTTTTTTTTTTTTTGGGGGGGGGGGGGGGTATTTTTTGGTTATTTCTTGGGGGGGGGGGGGGTTGGACGGTTTTGTTATTTTTCTTTTTGAAGTTCAAGAACCAAAGGTCCCTTTGTTCAAATAAGTCAATGATAAAAATCAACTGAAATTGTACTCAGGTAAGCTTCAAGCCAATTATGAAGGATTAGGTTCAACTCAATATAATACCGTTTTTGAGGCGATTGGTCTCATATACGGATATTTAGTATTAGCAACCGCATTTTTATTCAACGCTGTTTTCTTAGTAAATGTGTTTTTATCAAATTAATAAATTCAATTTATCCAATGTTCAAATTAAACCGGAATTAATATTACAAATCATCTAAATGTCTTTGGGCAGTGCATTCATTGCATAAGTCAAAGAAATTCGAGTACCGTGTGTTTATAACAGTAAGACAGACCACTGGTCCAAATTGTAAGCTCTTTATGATTTATGCATTTTGATTTGGATGTGTTGAAAGAAGTAATCGGTGATGGATTTTGGTCTGGAACAACCATGCGGACAACTACGTATAAAAATGATAATATATTATAACAACTGGTGTT
>NC_088360.1:111030573-111033073 GCF_034508935.2 Berghia stephanieae
GATAAACTAATTAAAATCCCATTTCTAATTAAAGCACTTTCCAAGACCGATCTGACGGCGTTCTTATCTTCGATGTACCGAGTGTACATTTTAGTCAGCAACGCTTACCATCTACCAGTGTTATTTTTCATTATAATGTCGTAGTCTGAAAGAAAATCAACAGGCTCTTAAAAGTTTTGGCCAGAAAACTCGTCCTTCAAATAACAATCGAGTAAAGTGATCTCCAACTTGTCAAAAACTCTCAAGCTTTGAAACTTCATTAAAGTCCCAGTTTTAAGAGGTTTTGACAAGATGGGGGTCCTTTTAGTCCATCGATATACTTTACGAGTTTTCTGGTCAAAATTGTTAAAAACCTTTTTTTCAGACTACGACTGTATACCCATTTTACCGATGAAGTATGATGATAGAGAAATGAATTTATTATTGTGTTTCAAATGAGAAAAAAAAAAAGAGATAACTAAATAAATGAATGTTTTTTGATAATTTTGATAAAATGATTTACAAGAAAATAAATATGAATGTCGGTGAAAAGCCTTAAAGGGCTTACTGATTTTCAATCAGATTTTATTAAGAAGATAGTATACATCATTAATTTTTTTCAAATGATTACGTTTATATTTTATTTATATTTATATTTTTTATTGCCGCTGTTAATAGTTGTTATGTATCCATAATATGTATTTTTACCGACAATAAATAATGTATTCATGAATGAATAAATGAATGAATGAATCCTTCTTTGCTCATTTCCAGATCGTTTTCAATGTATCCACGATATTACATAACAAATCGCACCAATCTGTTACCATGGCGGAATGAGGCATATTATGCTAAATAGTTATATCAAAATTAAATGGATAGAAAAATATCTAATAAAAATATCTAAAGTTTTTTATACTTTAAGAATTATTTCGTATTTTCCTTTATAAACAAATCGATTAACTTAACCAAAGTATCAAAATAATAAAATACTGACCGGCGACTCACTGGGATACGATAAAGATATGAAAAAGTGTGTATGAAAAATTGCTAGAAAGACTAAACAAGAAAGAAAAAGATAAGGGGAAAAAACATCCCAACAAAAAGTAAAGTCAGCTTGATTTTTTGGGGTTGTTCTTTCTTTCTAGTATTTTTTTGTTTTATGTTTTGTCAGGCACTGATTGAGACGCCCTTTTCAGATATTTATTTTTAACCACAGATAGTATGGTTTTCTTTATGCCTATAAATCAAATTATCATTATCTTAATCACTTCGACGTGATACCCTTTTGAGGCGATGAGTCACGTTTAGCAATTTTAAATGCTCTGTTCGGCCTGCAGAAGTATAGGTGAAAAAATCCATTTCGAACAGTATTTACGTCACCCATTATTTGTCACTTTTTACACTGCCTTTTTATTAATCATCGTTTCTGATAATTACTAAGTTTCCGTTGTTCACAGTAAGTTCACATCTACAAAGTAAGTGAACAACGACGAAATAATAAGTCAAATTGAGTAGATTGGCTATGTGGTCTTGTGGTATGACATTCGCTTTCGGATCGGAAGGTCCTGGGTTTGAGCTTCGCTCGGCGCATAATTGAGTCCTTGCAAAAGGCTCTTTACACACATTCTCTCGCCGTACTCAGTGTAAAACGAGTACCTGAACGTTAAAAGCGTTGTTCTGTCGGGAAAATTGTAATATCGCCTAACTGGCGATCTCGTTCTACGTGTTATGTGTTGCTGTTTGTCAGGGATCCTTTGTAAAGCGCTTTGAGCACTTTTAGTGGATATTGCGCTGTAGATAGTATGCGCTTGGCTAAGAAGCTCACAACATTGCCATCCGGAAGTATATATAACGGACCAACAACTGTGTGTAACCTTGAACATTTATAGTCTGGTTAATACAGGTTAGTGAGAATTACTCATAAACGCGGATGGCAAAAACAATACCAATGACCCGAGTGACGTCAACTTCGACCTATCCATATAAAAGCTCAAGTTTGAGGATTGAATATCAAGTCAAGTCCATTGATGAAGTAAGATCCAGTCGTGTAGGAATACAAAGTAGGCCTAGAGAGTTTATTTTTAACTGGTTAACTGCCGTACTCTGGAATGCCAAGTATTAGAAAATTTGGCGGAAAACTTGTCCAAAAATCGATCGATTTAAATGACCCTCATCTTGTCAAAACTCTCAAACTTGGGGTTTTGGGAAGTTCCAGGTTTGAAAGTTTTTGCCAGTTGAGGAACATTTAAATTGATCGATTTTTAAAGAACGCGTGTTCTGCCCAAATGTTTAAATGCCTTTTTTCTAGAGAACCGCAGTTAGCTGATTAAAAAGCCATGTTATTGCAATTTAGACTTTCCAAATATATAGCATTTATTATGCGAAGCTCACCTATGGTGGTAATAATTCAGTAAAGAAGTATTTCCTGATACGCTTCAACAGCCATGACGTCACGTCCCTCGTAATGACGCATGGTAACTGGCTCTAAACTATCGGAACAATGGAAGACGTCCTTATG
>NC_088360.1:111038073-111068073 GCF_034508935.2 Berghia stephanieae
CGAATCCAAGTCACTGTGCATAACTTTATTCTTATAAGAAATAAAACTTTCAGCACCCGATTCCAGAAATTACTACAACAGGTGAACCTTGGAAGGAGAGAAAGGGCTGTCTTTTTTTTAAGAAAGTTAATCATAAGGTGATTACAATAAACTAACTCTTAGATTATTGCATTACCTAAATCAAAAGTATAGGTCTGGTCAAATTACATGTTTTATTTTGGATTCTTCGGTTTGTCTTTTTGTTGTTGTTGTTTGTTTGTTTGTTTGTTTGTTTGTTTGTTTTTTGTTGTTTTTTTGTGGGGTTTGTTTTTGTTGTTCTTTGGAGGGGTGGGGGTTGTTTTCTTTGCTTTTGTTTTGTTTTTGTTGTGGGGTGGGGGGTTTTTTTATTTGTTCTTATTGGGTGGAGCTAGCTAAATGAGTATAGTTTGAGAGTTTCTTCTGGGTGTTACGTTTGTTTGTATGTTTAGAAGAGAGAGAGAGAGGAGAGGAGAGAGAGAAGAGAGGAGGGAGAGAGGAGACCAGAGAGAGAGAGAGAGAAGAGAGAGGAGAGAGAGAGAGGGAGAGGAGTGATGGATGAGGAGTGAGGGAGATTTAATTCCCAAAAAAAAAAAATTATGAATGAAGTCTGGCATCTTGGAAAAGACTCTTTACTCACATTATCTTACCGTACTCAGGTTTAAAATCAGTACCTGGTCGTTAAAAACTTTCTCTCTTTCCAAAATATAATTGTAATACCCATCACCTTACAGGCCCCTATCTCGTCCTACATGTTAAGTGATACTGTTGGCTACGGACCCCCTTTAAAGGGCTTTGAGCAGGTTTGGTGGATACAGCGCTATATATAAAAAATATTTGATTTTGCTTTGCTTTGTTTGTTTTGTTTTTGATTTGTTTTTTGGTTATTTTTTTGTTTGTTTTATTTTCTTTCTCTCTGTCATTTTTTTTTTTTTTTTGCTTTTTCGTTTGTTTGTTTTGTGTTTTTGTTATGTTATTTTTTGTTTTTTCTTCTTTTTTTTTAAGCTTGAGGTCTCTCCCTATAGAGATATTAGAACCACAGGGAAATGCTAAAAAGAGCTGATTTGAGAGGATATACATCCAACTTACCATTTTCTATTTTATTCATGAAAAAACTTCCAGATGTTTGGTTTTAAAAAATTGATATTTATCAATCCAGATGAGAATTGAACAGCATTATTTTGTCCTACTCTGAAAATAAAAGCAAAATACACACGATCTTTTTAAACGGTCAGAAAACGTGGCCTTTGAATATCGATATAGAATTAAAATGAGTTTCACCTTGTCAAAAAGTCACAAACCTGATGAGACGTCCGAAGTCCAGGTTTGGGAGTTTCTGACAAGTTGATGGTCATTTTAATCGGTCGGTATTTGAAGGACGAGTTTTCTGTCCAAAAAATGTTTAAGTTGTTGTTTTGCATGTAATGTTTTAATCAAAGCACGGCAATACCATCCTTGGCCCATAAAACATAAAAGAAATCTTAAAACGTATCTATTATACCCGTGTTGCGTTGATATAACATTCGAATTAAGAAACAGGGATTAAAGTATGGGGATATTAGGGAACAGAACACGTCTAGAAAACTGAACACGCACTATTTTGTCATTTCATTAGAAGAACATATAAATAAGTAGATAGTTATTATCACAAAATGATTAAACCGTGCACATTTTAATGGTTTTAATGAGTCGCTATCCAGCACACATTAAGACAACATGTATTTCTTGCTTTTTTCTTCCTTTCTATATTTTATGGCAAAGAACAATGCAGCTCTTTATGCATGACGTCATCAAACACGAGAAAGGGACAATTTGTATCTATCTGCTGATAGGTAACAGTCAGTCACGTCGACAGGACGCCAGTCTATAAGCTTAATATTATCATGTATTGATGACTAGTTCATTGGAGTTTTTACAACCATTTTAGGAGAGGGGGGGGGGGGGGCTTAGGAACTAAAAAACTCGTAAACTTCTTTTTAAAGAAGTTCTATTTTAATTCTTGTGGGTTTATTATTTTGATGAAAATTTCCTCATTTTAATTACTTGGTTTGGATGAAATATTATATGTTGATGATTAGTAAAATTTCATTATTTAAAAGCCATAATAGTAAAATTGAATTTATATTGAATCTTTTATAGCAGCGGACTTTTTATTTCAATTTTGCTTTAAAATCTCACAATCAGTTTCACAAAATGTGGTATTAAGAATTATTTTTCGTCAATTGTTTTGTCTTTATATCGACATGTCTAACTTTATTCAATTCATAATTCCTAAAAAACATTAACGTCGACGGTTCAAGTCGCCTATATTAAGAACAACCTCACTAAAAAGGAGCAATTCGTTCCACTCAACTTCTAAGGTTTCAGGTAGGTGCGCAGGATATAGAGAGGTCCCCTAACTGCAATACAAGAAGAGGGAAGGAACAGCGGACAGTCAGTCATGGTGAAAAAGTGATATATCAATATCCACTGACAGGTCAGTTCATTCGGTCTATTGGAAGATGACCGCTGTCCGTGGAAGATAGACCACGGCCTAGATAATCACAATATTGTGTTAATGTTTCCTTTGAAGGGAAATTTCTATGTTATCTCTCCTCACTTATTAGTCATTACTTTATCGTCGGCTTTCAGCATTTTTGTCAATTTAGCCCTTTGGTATTTGTGTCATCTTAATGAAATCTTGAGTTATCTAAGGCAGAGGAACGAGCTTTATCAAAAAGTTATTACTTTATTGCTCCTACTTTTACTTACTACTACTACTACTACTACTACTACTACTACTACTACTACTACTACTACTACCACCACTACTACTACTACCACTACTACTACTACTATTACTACTATTACTACTACTACTACTACTACTACTACTACTACTACTACTACTACTACTACTACCATCACTACTACTGCTACTACTACCGCTACTACCACTATTACCATACAGTATAGAGTAAATATGAACTACATAAATGAAACATTCTTACATTTGATTAGAAGATTGCAATAGTGGTGCATCTGTGTGACTAAGAAATTTAAACTATTCATAATAATAATAATAATAATAATATAATAATAATAATAATAATAATAATAATAATAAATAATAATAATAATAATATAATAATAATAATAATAATAATAATAATAATAATAATAATAATAATAATAAGGTATGCTTCTTTACAAGACATTTTGCTAAAGCATGATATAAAAGCATATATGAGATAGTAGATGAGGTTTGTAAAAATAACGTCCTCTCCACGTACCTCGTACTTAATGTAAAAATAGATAAATAACAAGACGAGAGGAAGGGGAGCAGAACTTAAAGTCCTAAGAAACTTAGCAGTGCGCAATATAAAATAGACCGATCCAGGTGAAGCATCGATGACCAGTACTGATTGTATCTGGGGTAAAAATGCAATTTTCACAGTCTTTTCTATCAATTTAAAACAATGCATTCGACGCGATTCGTAAAAATCATTAAGCGATTTGTGTTTTTGTCAGATAAGTTCTAACTTTGTCATCAATTTTGTATGAAGCCCGAGATTTGTTGGCAGTGGTCGACTTTTTTACAAGGTTTAGTGCATTAAAACTGAACAATAGTTTAAGGAAAGGTTTTCTGTCAAAACTGAATAAAAGTTGGACGACGCTAGAAAGTAGATATCAGTTGATATTGCCGAATGCTAAAAAAAAAAACGTTATTTAAAATTTTAGCCAGAACCTCGTCATTCAAATATCAAGGTATTAAAACATCTTGTCAAAAATTCTCAAACCTGAGAGCGTCATTTTAATCGATCGATATTTGAGGAACCATTTCTCTGGCAAAAATTTTTAAAAGTTTTTCCCCCAGATGACTGCAGTTCAGACAGCATTATATTGATATCGTTGAGTCTATTGACTAAACTTTTAAACTCAAGGCCTACTTTACCGTGAACTTACATACATTTTATTTTACATTTTGCCAGAAAACTTTTATATAAATCATGGATCGATGAGAGCAAATCCTTGATTATTGAAAGTTTCCAAAAATAAATCGTCTTTAACTGCTTTAAAGAAATCCCAAGTTTAAGAACTTTTGCCAAGTTAAGCGTCATTTTAATTGATCTTTAAACATCTATAGAGCGTTAAAAATCTGGTCATAATGAAAATAGTACTTTCTTAGAGTATGGGAGTAATACAGTATTCTATAGATAGCATAAAGAAAACATTCCCCATAAAGCATTGACAACATCTGATTGACAGTGACGAATATGTATTTCCTACTACTACAACGTGCCTACGTCTTGTCTTTACAATCATAACACGTTACCGCTGTGTTGCTTTAAACGAAAGATTAAGCCTTGAAACTACCTTAGAGACTGGACAAAAACAAGAAGCGATTTATGTCACTTTTCTCATTCTAAAATACTGTTGACTTTTGAGGTCTGTCAAGTAAGGCAAGATATTGATTTAACATACTCTCGCATCTGTGTTCTTTCACCTGATTGTCAATGTGTGCATATCTTGAAAGGTGCATCCCATAAATTTAATAATCTTTTATTAGCCGATCTCAGTTTTCTATGAGGACTGCAAGATATTTTTTAATGAATTTTTACGTTTTTTTATGCTTATTGAGGTTTGATTTTGGGAATTATAAAAGAGGCATTTTCAAAAGACTCTTTTACTATTACGACTCCTACCACTACAAATACTACTACTACTACTACTACTACTACTACTACTACTACTACTACTACTACTACTACTACTACTACAACTACTAACTACTACACACTACTACTACATACTACTACTACTACTACTACTACTACTTAATACTACTACTACTACTACTATACTACTACTACTAACTACTACTACTACTACTACTACTACTACTACTACTACTACTACTACACTACTACTACTACTACTACTACTACTACTACTACTACTACTACTACTACTACTACTACTACTACTACTACTAACTACTACTACTACTACTACTACTACTACTACTACTACTACTACTACTACTACTACTACTACTACTACTACACTACTACTACTACTACTACTACTACTACTACTACTACTACTACTACTACTACTAGTACACTACTACAACTACTACGACTACTACTACTACTACTACTACTACTACTACTACTACTACTACTACTACTACTACTACTACTACTACTACTGCTGCTGCTAGCTGCTGCTTCTACCACAATACTATTACTAATGCAACTACCACTAGTACTAAAACTATTCTTATACAACTATCACTACTATTGACAACTATAATATAATAAAATTAATAATAATGATGATGATAATAATGATAATAATAATAACAATAATAATAATAATAATGATGATGATGATGATGATGATGATGATGATGATGATGATGATGATGATGATAATGATGATAATATGTTTCAATGGATGTGTACTAAATGTTCTGAAATCGCAATGGCAGGGCTTGAACATTATACTGTTGATTTCGAAAACCAGTAAAATATCTTGCTGAAGTATTTTTCAAATAAAGCAAGTTTCTTTGCAGTTTGAAGAGATTAAATAAGGATAAGAGTGTAGTTGGATTCCACTTGTTATTATGAATACGGATTTTCAGCACTTAGCTGATGTAATGCTAAACGATTTGCGATTCGATTGTTGAGATTGCTATCAATATTATTATTTTCTAACTTGAGCTTTTATAAAGAGCAATATCCATTAAACGTACTCAAAGAGCTTTACAAAGGGTCCCTAATCAACAGCAACACTTAACATGTGGGACGACACATGACGCCTGTTTGGCGATATTACAATTTTTTTCGGACAGAGACTGTTAACTGCCAGGTATTCATTTTACACATGAGTACAGTGAGAAAATGTGAGTTAAGAGCCTTTTCGAAGGACTCAACTATGCGCTGCCCAGAGAGGGACTCGAACCCAAGCTTTTCCGATCCGAAGGCGAGTGTCATGCCAATAGACCATATAGCCGCACAGACCATTTAAAGACGGGTAGATTAGGTTCAAATTTTATGAAGTGTTGTCAAGGCACACGCCCGGGTGTTCTCAGTCAATATGTAAGAATGACTATATGTGGCTAGTATTCCAATCTGTTATTTGGAGAGAAAAAATGGTCACTCAGAGTCATACAACCCATGGAACCGGAGTTTATCCCGGTTTCTATAGCGTGAAACAGACAATAGCAATTGCCTGCAACCCTTTTGATAGGACTCTAGTCTATCGCAAAGTAGGCTTTTCACCAAGTCCAACAGATTCAGCCATCCAATCAGTGCTGGGTAGACAATGGGGTCAAACAAAAAATCGACTTCACCAGGGACCGATTTCGGTCACTTTGATCGTGAAGAGAGTGCTCTACCAACTGAGCAATTGAGATTACCCATCCGGTATTATGTCGGTTCGAAACTGAAATTAAACATTGCCGTGAAAGTCTAAATAATGAATTTTGTTCGACTATATCCGCCACATTAATCAAATTGGCAAACAATATAGCTTATCAAACTACGTGGGTGTCCTATTCTGGAAATCCAAGGATTTATTCATTAAATTACGTTTCTGGAGTCTAGTTCAACCCGACATAATACCGTTTTTACACTGTTGGTTACAAACCAGGCGTTGATAATGATTCAAACTAATTTATTTTGGCCATTTTGGTCTATCAATACAATAATTTCAATTAAATATCAATCGATTGATTCAAAAATTCGTAACCCTCAAACTTCAAAGATGCCGTGTCTGGTAAATCAAGGGAGATAACTTAACATTTGAATGGCAACCAATGGGAAGCAGAAGTCGTGAGCTCACACTTTCCTCTCTTCCGGTTCAAATTTTTTTGGAAGTATGTAAACAGTCTTCATGAGGACTAACAGTGAATAGATTACATATTGAATCATAAGATAGCATAACTATATTAGTAGTCACAGGATGTAAATGCAGATTCTTATGATTACAGGACGTAAAAGAACAAGGATATATGATCTTTATTTATTGTTTATTATATTATTAATGACGACCAGATTTTTTTTTTTAAAAGAGCTTTTATACAGCGCAATAGTCACTTACTAAATCTGCTCAAAGCGCTTTACAAAGGACCCCTGACCAACAGCAACACGTGACGTGTAGAACGAGACCTGATGCCTGTTAAGCGATATTACAATTTTTCCGACAGAGACAACGCTGTTAACGGCCAGGTACTCATTTTACACACGAGTAAGGTTTGAGAATGTGAGTAAAGAGTCTTTCCCAAGAACTCAACTATGCGCTGAACGAGGCTCGAACCCATGACCTTCCGATCCGAAAGCGAGTGTCATATCACAAGGCCACATAGCCTAAAATTTAGACCAGTAAATAAGATGCCATCAGTCTGAAGCCAGATGATCAGTTGCACAAGTTGTATCCAGTCTTCCAGAGGAACGTCTTAACACGTCAAAGAAGATTGGAACCATTATTTTGACATCACAATAATGTTCCCTATCATTAACTCACTCAATCCTAGAGTTTTTTTGCTACTTTTAAAATTGGAAAAAAAGTATTGAAAATGAGCATGTGCATAGATAGTTGTATTCAACTAAGATTAACATGTAGAAATTAAAAACATAAGCTTTGATACTACGTCTTTCATTTGTCTCATAAAAATGTAATAAATAGGCATGGATATAGTCGATGTTAGGGTTGAGTGAGTTAACATATGAAAACAATCATATTGGCCGATTAGTCACAGTGGAATCCTATCTGAAAAAATAAACCTGAAACTTGAAACATTATTACATTATGTGGGGCTATGAAATCAAGTGGAAGGTTCGGGGTTAGAGACCCGCTCCCCGGAGTTCGAGGCCCGCTTCGATCGGCGTATAGATGAAAAAGCTCTTTACTCAAATTGTCTCACCGTACTCAGATGTAATATGACAACCAAAAAAATGAATATCGCCTAACAGGCGTCATGTCTGGTCCTACACCCTAAGAGTTACTGCTGGCTAGCGATCCCTTGGGCGCGTTTAATGAAGTTGCCCAATATAAACGCTTGGGGGGGGGGGGGGGGGGGGGTTGTTACTAGAAAGCCCTCGGTTATCGACGTAAACAATATAGGGTCTTGTTAAATGTGGGCTATATTGCTTTTTCTTTTGTTTTGTTTTGTTGGCGTTTTTTTTTTTTTTTTTGTTTTTTTTTTTTTTTTGGTGCTTTTTAAGCTATTATTCACAGACAAGTTTGTCCATTACCAAAAATACCATTCCACGCTATTTTAACGAGACTTGATTTGCAAGAAAAAAAATCTATTTGGCATTTGCTTGATTTGCTCTCTGACCTCGAGAAGAAGATTTTATCATAACAAAACATATTGAAAATGTTCATTTATCCGACTCGCCCATATTCAATTTAATTCTAAATCCCTTTGAAACTCAAGTCTCTAGCAATTTGTAAAAGTGTCAAGAATTACAGTTTACCGCTCCTATAACAAATTAAAGATCAATAATAAATTTGGAATTTTAACCTTCTCCATACCAACTACAAGAAAATTGTCACATTTGTTACGATATAACCAGCATTTCTCTCGTTCAGACTTCTTTGGGAATCACAAAAATTGAAGACATTTTTATTTTTGTAGCTATTAGAATTGTTGTAGAGTTTGTTTTGCTGAACAAAAGTATGCATAACATATATTATTTATTTTGAGTTAAAGTTTAAACACTCAATTTTTATATTGGATGAGTAGACCAGTTCGGGGAAAATCCGGAAAATAATCGGTAAGGAGAGAGTTAACCCCATGACGTGAGCATCTTTTAAGATGTGACTAGACAGCTGTCGTCAACTTAATTCTATTGCTGTCCATCTTTGCTGCCATTCCTTTCTGTTGAACAATCTTTTTGTTCCACCCATGTTGATTTGGATGCTATTTTCTGTAATTTAACCATTTGGTTTTGCTAAAGAAGGTTCGAGAGGTAGTCCTTTTTATGGACGAATATATATATCTGGTGGTTCAGAATAACTGTCCCCTGTTTAGAGATCTCCCACTTCTTTACTATGTTACCTAAAATGTTGAATTTCTCCTGGCTATAATAATCAAATATGTAAGATTGTTTTCACAATTTAATATAAATTAAGTAAATTCTAGGTAGAGTCTAGTTACTTTACACAACAATTATTAACACGCTGCCAAATTTGAGTGATTTTAAAAGGGCATGATTTCGTACGTAATTGATTTCAAGGTTTTGTTGATTACAATCGTTTGAAGTAGGAGGTGCCAAAAAAAATAATCCCTATGAGCATTGTTAGTTTCAAAAAGAAACACGACTCTGGATAGGTTGGGTAACACAAGCATTACATTCTCACAGAAACTCATGATATCAAGTTTTGCCCCCCATTAATGGATTCGCAGAGACCTTTGTCGTCGATCCAGTCAAAGCGAAAGTGACTGCTTCGTTTTACACAGAACATTTACAGAAATACATGTTGCCTGCTTGCAAAAAGCTTTATCTTTATCTTCAAAATGATTTCATTTTTTTTAATATCGACATCTAGGATTTACCACGAGTTTCTGTTTCGCCAATTATCAGAAGGTTTATTGACAAAGAAAGTTAGCCATCAATTTTCCCGAGGAGTAGTAGTAGTAGTAGTAGTAGTAGTAGTAGTAGTAGTAGTAGTAATAGTAATAGTAGTAGTAGTAGTAGTAGTAGTAGTAGTAGTTGTAGTAGTAGTAGTAGTAGTAGTTAGTAGTATAGTAGTAGTAGTAGTAGTAGTATTAGTAGTAGTAGTAGTAGTAATAGAGTAGTAGTAGTATATAGAAGTAGTATAGTTAGTAGTTAGTAGTGTTAGTATATTATAGAAGGTAGTAGATAGTTAGAATAGTAGTAGTAAGTAGTATAGTAGTAGTAGTAGTTAGTATAGTAATAGATAGTAGTAGTAGTATAGTAGTTAGTATAGAGTAGTTGTAGTAGAATAGTAGTATTTTGTAGTAAGTAGTATTAGTATGTTATTGTAGTATAATTAGAATAGTATTAATGGTGGTAGATAGTAGTAGTAGTAGAGTAGTAGTAAGTAGTATTGTAGTATATGATAGTAGTCATAGAGTAGTAGTAGTAGTAAGTATAGATGTAGTAGTAGGTAGTAGTAGTAGTAGTAGTAGTAGTAGTAGTAGTAGTAGTAGTAGTAGTAGTAGTAGTAAGTAGTAGTAGTAGTAGTAGTAGTAGTAGTAGTAGTAGTAGTAGTATAGTTAGTATAGTAGTAGTATGTAGTTGTAGTAGTATAGTAGTAGTAGTAGTAGTAGTAGTAGTAGTAGTAGTAGTAGTAGTAGTAGTAGTAGTAGTAGTAGTAGTAGTAGTAGTAGTAGTAGTAGCAATTTGGGGCAATCCAGTTTATTATCTTAAATATTTCTTTTGCTTATTTTTTTTCATGTTTTATACTTTTAAATGGCTTAAATTATTCTCGATAAACAGAATAATGAGATATTGAGATATCCCTGCAGCAAAATTCACGTGCCTACGCGATTGCTTCACGCTCTTTCTTACTTCATGCACGTATGTCTGCACGTGCAACTAGACGTTATTATGATACATTATTATTTTCTTCCGTTTCTTCGTCCTTTCATTCAACATTTTAATTGGCGTGGGCTGGGAATAAATAATATATAGGCTAATGATAAAGCGTCGATTTGAGTTTTATCTGATGGGTGTCCAAGATTGGAGGAAATCTGACTGTTTCAAGTAGGAACGTGAAAGGTTAATTAAAAGAAGTATGAAAAGCACTCCTATAGAGCATTAAAGTTCTTGTTGAAGTTTGCCAATGTCAAGGTAGCGTTTTAATGACAGCGACAATTGCTTGCTATCCTTTTTAAAAGAATATTATAGTAATCGGAGCCTACTTTCTCCATAATCTAACAGACCCAACAATCAACTCAATTTATGAACAAAAAGGAATATAACGGCTTCAAAAAATAACAAAATACCAAGCACAGAACGTTTCGGGCTGGAACCCATTATTCAGCCAATAACAAAACAGAGAGAAGTATTTCTATTTCTGTATACCGTCTATCTGGATTTGATGTGATGTATTTATGTTTTTATTGTTCTTGTTATTGGAAAAGGTTTTGAGCCCGTAACGTTCCGTGTTTTGTATTTTGTTCATCTCTTTCTTTTTTTATATATATTTTCAAGCTGTTATATTCATTTTCGTTTTTTGTTGTTTTTTTTTACCGTCCACAGCTTCCAGCAGCTTTGTATCAGTTTATCAAATCATTGTTGGGAGGATAAACTTGATTGACTTACTTGACTTAGCGCCTTTCCCATCCTAATCGCCCGATTTGGGGCGCCTCGCCTGCTTCTTTGACTTTCTATGTAAAGTCCCTCCACTTTTCAGGGTCTTCTGTCAAATTTCATAGGGAGGTAAAGTCTTCCTTTGTTTGTAATTTGAGTTGAAGGTTTTTGAGGTCTCTGTTCAGTACTGTAATGTATATATTATATTATATTGTCGTTGGTGGTCTCCTTTTGTATTTACCCTGACCAGATACTGTGATGAACAAAGGGATCAGTAAAGGAAACGGCATATCACTTGTAGCACCTTTTTACATTCTACATGTTAACAGTCATTTAATTAAAATTATTTGATATATATATATATATATATATATATATATATATATATATATATATATATATATAGACTGATTGATCGATACATATAGTGACGGATTGTTAGATTAATGGATAGGTGGGTAGGTAGGTAGATAGATAGACAGGTCGATAGATAGATAGATAGATAGATAGATAGATAGATAGATAGATAGATAGATAGATAGATAGATAGAGAGAGAGATAAATAGACAGATCGATAGATAGAGATATATATATATGGATGGATAAGGAGATAAATAGATAGAGAGATGGGTAGATAGGTAGACTGATTAATAGATAGATAGAGAGATAGATAGATAGCTATATAGACTTATTTATTGATTATTAGATTGATGGATTGTTGGATGAATGGATATATAATATATATATCTTCTTCTTCTAGGTTCCATGCCTGGTCCAGGCTTCGGATACTGCATGAATTATCTCTCTCCATTCCTCCCTGTCTCTTGCTTTTTCAAGCAGCTCTTGGATTGTTAGGTTGGTGAAGCCCTTCAGTTGGTCTATGAGTGTTTTTCTTTGTCTCCCCCGGGCGCGTTTACCAGGTATTTTTCCACAACTTGCCAGGTATTCATTCCTATCTTTCCTTACTATGTGTCCGAAAAAGGATAGTTGTCGATCCACTATTAAGGGCATTAGTTTCCTTTGTTGGTATGTTTGTTTTAGCACTTCTTCGTTCGTTTTGTGTGCGGTATACGATATTCTCTGCATCCTATATATATAGACAGAGAGAGAGAGAGGAGAGAGAGAGAGAGAGAGAGAGAGAGAGAGAGAGCGAGAGATAAAAGGGGAGTCAGAGAGTGTGGAAGAGAGAAAAAAGTAGAGAGAGAGAAAGAGTGAGAAAGGAAGAGGGGGAGAGAGCGAGAGAGAGAGAGAGAGAGAGATTTACCCGTTACAGTAATGATGAGTTTCCTCTATGAAAATAAATATTATGTTGACACAACATGAATACAGCGTAGGTTTCTATTGTTTGACATTCAAAGACAACGTATACTACTGTATATAATATACCCTGTAGTAAATCTGTATTTTCCACATATCTAACTTAACCTTTAGTTGTTTATCATTTTGCAGTGCAATTCGATGTCAACATTTTACTCCACCTTATCACTCATTATTTTACAATCCTATATTATTAATCAAGTATTTACTATTGTCAGGAGACATACGTGGAACATGTGCAATTTACTCATCCTCGTTTCAGATATATATTTATTGTATTTTTCGTGTGACCTCGTATATATAAAATAACGTTGACGTCACTCAGGTCTTTGTTATTGTTTTTTGCCACCATGTTCATGAGAACACTTTCCCTCCACTTTTCAGGGTCTTCTGCCAAATCTCATAGGGAGGTAAAGTCTTCCTTTGTTTGTAATTTGAGTTGAAGGTTTTTGAGGTCTCTGTTCAGTACTGTAATGTATATATTATATTATATTGTCGTTGGTGGTCTCCTTTTGTATTTACCCTGACCAGATACTGTGATGAACAAAGGGATCAGTAAAGGAAACGGCATATCACTTGTAGCACCTTTTTACATTCCACATGTTAACAGTCATTTAATTAAAATTATTTGATATATATATATATATATATATATATATATATATATATATATATATAGACTGATTGATCGATACATATAGTGACGGATTGTTAGATTAATGGATAGGTGGGTAGGTAGGTAGATAGATAGATAGATAGGTCGATAGATAGATAGATAGATAGATAGATAGATAGATAGATAGATAGATAGATAGATAGATAGATAGATAGATAGATAGATAGATAGATAGATAGATAGATAGAGAGATAAATAGACAGATCGATAGATAGAGAGATAGATATATGGATGGATAAGGAGATAAATAGATAGAGAGATGGGTAGATAGGTAGACTGATTAATAGATAGACAGAGAGATAGATAGATAGATAGCTATATAGACTTATTTATTGATTATTAGATTGATGGATTGTTGGATGAATGGATATATATAATATATATATATATATATATATATATATTATATATATATATAGACAGAGAGAGAGAGAGAGAGAGAGAGAGAGAGAGCGAGAGATAAAAGGGGAGTCAGAGAGTGTGGAAGAGAGAAAAAAGTAGAGAGAGAGAAAGAGTGAGAAAGGAAGAGGGGGAGAGAGCGAGTGAGAGAGAGAGAGAGAGAGAGAGAGAGAGAGAGAGAGAGAGAGAGAGAGAGAGAGAGAGATTTACCCGTTACAGTAATGATGAGTTTCCTCTATGAAAATAAATATTATGTTGACACAACATGAATACAGCGTAGGTTTCTATTGTTTGACATTCAAAGACAACGTATACTACTGTATATAATATACCCTGTAGTAAATCTGTATTTTCCACATATCTAACTTAACCTTTAGTTGTTTATCATTTTGCAGTGCAATTCGATGTCAACATTTTACTCCACCTTATCACTCATTATTTTACAATCCTATATTATTAATCAAGTATTTACTATTGTCAGGAGACATACGTGGAACATGTGCAATTTACTCATCCTCGTTTCAGATATATATTTATTGTATTTTTCGTGTGACCTCGTATATATAAAATAACGTTGACGTCACTCAGATCTTTGTTATTGTTTTTTGCCACAATGTTCATGACTAATTCTCACTAAACTGTATTAACCAGACTATAAATCTTCATGGTTACACATAGTTTTGTGTGTTGGTCCGTTATACTTCCGGATGGCAATGTTGTGAGCTTCATCTATAGATAACATGAAGTTGACTTCACTCAGTTCTTTGTTATTGCTTTTTGCCACTCGCGTTTATGAGTAACTGTATTAACCAGACTAAAAACGTTCAATGTTAGAAATAGTTTTGTGTGTTGGTCCGATATATTTCCGGATGGCAATGCTGTGAACTTCTTAGCCAAGCGCATACTGTCTATAACCAGTTAACTGCCGTATTCTGGGGGGGGGGGGGGGGGGGGGGGAACACGTACCGTATTTAAATATTTATCCAGAAAACTCATCCTTCAAATATCGAACGATTCAAATGGCCCTCATCGTGGCAAAAACTATCAAACCTGAGACTTCCAACACTGAAACCAAATAATTAGGGTTATCAAACCTGCAAATAAGTACATGTTGGTTACAAACCAAAACATTCTACCAGTCGGATTAAGTTCCAGTTGGTCAGCATAAAACAATGTTTTGACTCAATATTGCATACAATGAATGGGAGCGATCTATATTCATGTTTTCGTCCAACCGAGTCATCAATCACATGATTTGTTGCTGTCCAACGATTGGATATTTCTTAACAAATGTAAACACGCTGCTTTGTTTATGAAAGTTGAAAACATGCCCGTGTGTCAAGCTGAACAAAATGGCCAATCGTGATGTTAGATAATTCAAAAGATATGAATACTTTTCACTATGTGGGACACTTTGAACACTTTTTGCAATGTGACCAATGACCTCGAGCAGATGGAAAGGGAATATAGATCATACACATTGCACTGTGACATGTGCAATGCGATTGATTTTAACTCGTTTGGATCAACAGTGTTAACATTGTTCAGAATCGAGAGGGTCCGCAATGAGAGCGATCTATATTAATGTTTTTCGTCCAACCTCGTCATGGATCACATATGATTTGTTGCTGTACAACGATTGGACATTTCTGGATAAATGTAAACACGCTGCTTGATTTATAAAAGTTGTAAACATAACGATGAGTCATGCTGAGCAAAATGACCAATTGTGACGTTGATATTTCTCAAACTGTGAACACTTCTCACTATGTGGGTCATTTTGAGCACACTTTGCAATGTGATCAATGACCTGTAGCACACGGAAAGGTAATATAGATCATCCCCATTTGCCTGATAGGCCAGGCCATATCCTTTGTAAACTCATATGGGATAAACTCCGGCACCATGGGTCGAATGGCTCAGAAGGACTACTTTTCTTATCCTTACACTATTATTATTGATATTCTTTATATGAGTTTGATAATGTTTGCATGATATTGGAAACATGAAGAAATAGTATTCTCTTTTTTATAATTACTAACGTGTACCTTTTCAACACCTACATTGTTTCATTCATAGCTCAGTAATATCGATTGGGTGAAATATCACTTTTGAATATGCTTTGAATTCTGTATATATATATATATATATATATATATATATATATATATATATATATATATATATATATAATATATATATATATATATATATATATATATATATAACGAATTTTCTAAATGGTGATTTTTTTTTCATATTACAAGACTCGAGCCAATTTTGATATTATAATGTGATGCTGCATCTTGAGCTGAAGTGGTTATTTTTTTTTATAATCCGTAAAGGAGGTGAGATTTACTGCCTCACTCAAACGTTGTATTGTGATCTAGATGCTGAAAATATTAGTCCAAAGTCAAAATTATCAAAATATGGTGAAAATTTATGATTTCTTTATCAAAATAATCATTATTGCTTTATTTGATTTTTTAACCTAAAAATTTGCATTTCTGTACATTTCAATTTAAAATTGACTTTTTGAAACTTGCACCATTCCGACATGAAACCAAGCTGAGGCGACAGATGAAACAAAAACCGTTTGTAGGGTTGGGAGTTTAAGGGTACCTATGCAGAAGGAGCTCAGCAGTTAAGGTTGCTCTTTTGCTCAGAGAGATCAGTAGCTAAGATTGCACCTTTGTTAAGGGTGCTCAGTAGCTACGGTTGCGCCTTAGCTAAGGGAGCTCAGTAACTACAGTTAGGAGAACTTTTGTCTTAATGGATTTATTAGAAGACGACCTCCAACTGGTAAAAGTGTTAATAGTGCATGCAACCTCGCGATCAAAAATATAATTGTCGCAATTGAGTACGCGAGTGAGTTAGTCAGTCAGTGAATGCCCCATAGCATTCAATAATAGTCACTGTGTAAATAAGCTTCAACTATCCTCCCACCTAGAGTACAACATAATGATATATACACAGAAGACGCACCTGTATCCACCTACTCACGAACAATCATATTGAATATATTGAATATATAATAGTAGTACATCTCTATGCGCTCATGTCTCAATTATCTCTCATTATTTGCCCACACACACACACACACACACACACACACACACACATATATATATATATACACACACTCACAAAAAACACAACTTAAACTAATTCAATACGATCTATCATCACGGCTCATCATCATTACTGATAGCAATCCAATAAAATGCATCATCACGATTCGGCTATGTCATTAATTCTAGTCCTGCAGCAGCAATAAAAGTGCTCACCCGTCTCAAAACAAACAAAGCCTTGATTAAATTCAAAACAAATATTTACCAGTTTATCGTCGGTTTCTAACACAAAATCAATCAGTAAACGCTCGATTTGGGTTTCCGGTTTCCGGGAAAGAACCAATAGCTAAAATCTTACGGTAGGTCCAATAATAAGATTATAGAAAGTAGCTTGATGAATATTTCCACATATCATAAATTTGTATCCTGAGAATTTACTTCAAGCCATATAACGGTCATTTTGATTATGTGATTATGTTCTATCTAGTTATTTGTCATCGCCGTAAAAATACGCTAGGAAGAGTAAAGGAGAAATCGTAACTTCTACCTTGGCTTACGAAATCTTTTAACTTACTATAAATATACAATTATTTGATGCATAAATGAAGTCACAATCAAAACTAATCCAATGCTGTCGCTCTCTTTTCATTCTCTGATCTGTGGCAAACCAGATGTATTCGTCTGTTCTCGAAATCGCCCGTAATCGACAAGAATACAAAAGAATAATTTATTTCTAAAATAAATAAAAATAATAAATATAATTCCCTTTATTCATCCCATATAGGAAATTTGTCTCTAGGGTCTAATCCAAGGGAATACTTGAATAACCCAGGCGTTAGCCGCAGTGCAGCTCCGCAAATTGAGCTAGGGTGAGGTGACTCAAGGTCACACCGCGCAGCGGCGGGTGATCGAACTTGGTACCTTTCGGGTAGGAAGGAAAGACCGTACCACTGAGCCACGCTGCCCCATAAAAATTTGTCCAGAAAACTCGTCCTCCAAATATCGATCGATTTAAATGACCTTCATCTTGACAATAAACTCTCAACCCTGGGACCTTTGCCTTGGGGTCGATCGGTATTTGAAGGACGGATTTTTTTGCCAAATGTTTAAAAACGTATTTTTCAAGTCAAAGGCAGTAAACTGGTTTTGAAGTCTCAAAGGTAAGAAATTTCGGCACGTGGGGAATCATCCCAATTCTTCGATATTTGTCTCTGCCCAAACATTAGAAAAAGGCGTCTTTTAGGAGTATTTCACCATTGAACTTAAGATAACAATTCAACGAGTGATCCTCTTTCAAATCTGTACAGATATAATATTGAATCAGTTGCCGTTGAAATGTCGACATTTAGAATTCCGTTTTTCTTTTCCATCCCTTCCGATAAAATTGCGAGTAGAGATATTATGACAATGCCTGTGTGGGGGTGTCACAACCAATCATTGACTAGTTTCTGATCGATAGAAAAGGAATTTAAACGCACGACATGAAACCATTAAACTCATCACAACAAAAAGTGACATACAGTTATAGAAAAGCACAACGTGCTAGATTTTTTAGTACTTTAAATCAATATGATTATAAAGAGTTTACGTAGGCTATGCGTGATTCACATTGTTTTGAGAGGAATCAATGAATGAGGGGATAGTAGAATATCGCCCTATATACTGCTGTAAGAATTAAATCTATATTCTAGGTCAATCACGTGATATTTAGTGCATATAATATTTGTACCAAGAAGACAATAGTCAATAAATTAAGGGGAAAGAATGAAGAGTTGTTTTTCCAAAATTCATTGAGTTGATTTTTCCACTTTTTGAGATTTTCTCGCTACTCCATGAGCTAGATTGAAATCTAAACTTTATTGAATATTTGAAGACAACTAATAATTACCCGAAATTGAGATTTAATTAAGCTTTAACCATAAGTAAACAATATGCCTAAAAGAGAGTCTAGCTGGAATAATCCTCATTATCTCAAAAGTAGAAAGAAAAAAAAAGAAGATAGATTGTATATGAAAACCTCTCCTCAATTTTACCCTGGATTTTATAGCAACTTTTCACTTGTTATATTGTCATATTTAAGTATTTTTGGTATATCTTGGATTACTTTTATTTTTATTTTTTGGTCATTGAATTTTGGGGTTGACAGGAGTTATACACAGGTTGTAATCTGTTACTGTTTGTGGGTAAATTATATAGGACAACCTGGCTCACCGTTACGGTCTTTGCCTCTTGCCCAAAAGGTACCAAGTTCGACAACTCGCCTCGTTATGTGCCTTGAGGCCGTGATCAAGTCACCTTCCAAAGGTCACTTTGCGGCGCTGCACTGCGGCTGACGCCTGGGTTATTCCAGTATTCCCTGGGATTAGACCCTAAAGACAAATTTCCCCTTCGGGATGAATTAAGGGAATTTTGTTTATTTATTTATTTTATTAAAACTATGGGATCCATCGTAACAGGTTCATACCACTGTGCTGTTATGTGTTCTTGTGGTGCTGGGTTCAAGACCCACTCTGAGAGGTGCATAGTTGAGTCTTTGGAAAAAACTGTTTACTCACATATTTATCACCGTACTCAGGTGTAAAATGAGTACCTGAACGTTAACAACGAAAAAATTGTAATATCACCTTACAGGCGTCATGTCATGTGTCGTCCTACAAATTAAGTGTTGCTGTTATCTAGGGACCCCTTATAAAACGCTTCTAGCACGCACGTTTAGTGAATATTGCATGGAATGGTCAATGATAATATACCGTTTTGAGGTGATTGGTTTTTGCGATATTCGATAATTGGATAGAATTTTTTATTATAAAAAAAACTCCTTGAACTTTTATATAACGCAAAATCCTCTAAACGTGTTTAAAGCGCTTTACAAAGGATCCTTGACTAACAGCAACACGTAACATGTAGACCGAGACATGAAGCCTGTCAGGCAATATTGCAATTTTTTCCAGACAGAGACAACGCTGTTAACGACCAGGTACTCATTTCACACCTGAGTAAGGTGAGAGAATGTGAGTAAAAAGTCTTTTTCCAAGCACTCAACTGATCGCCGAGCAAGGCTCGAACCCGGACCTTCTGGTCACACAGCGAGTGTCATATCACAAAACCACATAGCCGCGCCATTATTGGTTTTATAGTGTCGGTAGGGGCCTTGACAACTCAAAATGTCGGACACTACTCTAGTCACAAGCATGAAACCTGTTTCGATTCTGGATTGAGGAAGGGGGGGGGGGGGTTATGACCCTTCAACCCATCCTCAAGGAATAGATAGTTGGGTCTGTTTAGTCTGGCAGAAAGTAGTCTGCGAGAGCTCTAAATGGATAAGGTAACAAGCCATTATTAGTGTCGTTTATTTATTCAACACTACATAAACTGGGATAAGCTCGGGCTTCATGGGTCTTATTTGTGAAAGAGTTTGTTTGTTTTTTATTCTAAGTATTGTTTAAATAAGTCTATTCAAAATCAGCCATTATAACAAATAATCCATGCCTTTTCAATATTTTAACTATGGGTAATTTCATGAACCCAGTTTACCGCTAATTTCTAAAACAAATTTAGTATATATACGTGTAGATACAACTCTTGTAGTAGGAAAGATTGTGTGTCTTGTAATTGATTTTAAAGAATAAATCGGGTAATCAGAATATAGAAACTCAACAACTTTCCTATTTCGTGATTTCTAATTTGAACGCTCCGCTCCACATCGTTCATTTAAACCAAATTATTTAACTGCGATCTAGCCTTTACTGCAGATTGTACTTTGAAAAAAATCATTATTATTGATTTTTGTATACGATTTCAGTAGCAGTTTCATTGATTATCTTTGCCAGATAACTATATTTATACAGATCATTTGCACTTCTTTTTTAAAAAGTAGTCCTTCACAATCATAAACCCGTTGAAGCGGAGTTTTTCCCTGTGGCTGTGGCGCAAAAGATACCATGGCTATAGCTTGCTTCAAAAGAGCTTTCCGAGAGATTAACATATCCAGAAGTCCATCACTGTCGGTTTTAAAGATTGGTGAGATAAGGCCTTAGATGTAACCAGGACTGATACCGGTCTCTTTCTCTTTGTGAGGAGGTGCTTTATCTATTAAGCTACGGAACCTCTTTTACTCGTTACCAATTCAGCAAATACAAAAAATAAATAAAAGGGGCGCATAGTGGAGTCCTTGTACAAGGCTCTTTGCTCACATTCTCTCACTGTACTCAGATGTAAAATGAGTACCTGTCCGTTAAAATCGTTGCCTCTGTACAAACAATATTGTAATATCGCCTAAAAGGCATCATGTCTCGTCCAACATGTTAAGTGTTGCTGTTGGCTAGCGACCCTTTGAGCATTTTCAAGGGATATTGCGCAATATGTAAGCTCGAGTATGGGATTTTAATCCAAGATAGACAAATTATTTGAAATGAGAAGAGGAAATACACTTGATAATCAGGAGTAGATGGCTATAAAAAGGTGTCCACTGATGACTCATTCATATTGGATTTAGATTATTTTACTGTGAGTAATAACAATTACGTAAGCAAAAGTTCCGAACTTTGATAAATCACCTTTTTCACTTTGATAAAATGAACCAGATAACATTTTTCCAATGGTCAATCCATTAAGATAACCATTAACTTGTCAGAAATTTTCAAATATAACAGCTCTTCATCTGAGATTTTTTTTTAATGTAACAAGTGGTTTGGGAGGGGGGCGGGGTGAAGTGGGGTTCTTATTCGATCGATATTTGGAATAAAGTTCCTAGATATTTTTTTTTATGTGAAAGTCAGTGCTTGGTACAAGTTCTTATATATTCTAAGACATCACATCAGTTTCTGATTACTGATCAAGGGTGCCTTACAATGACAAAACACCTATTTTGGTTTAGCTATAAATCGTATACTTCATATAACGATTCCCACGTCGCTTCCTCGTCCAAATTGCAAGGAATGTCTTAAATTTGAGACTTTAAAAACTATCAGGGTTAAAAGCCCCATAGGTAATTTGAAGAGGCCCAACGTAATGTGAAGTAATATTTATTATAAGTGATATTTAAAATCGTGTATTGTCATTATACCTCCGCAAAGGATATTGAATAAATTAATGTATTGTCTGGTATTCAGCAGTCTACTGATTTTTTAAAATATATTTATGAGCCCCATGTCTGTCGGTTTAGGTACCATTATGATTAGGATCCGAATGCTTAGGGATTAGAGCTCGATTCTTGGTTGTATAACTTTTCACAGTCAGTAATAAATGAATGGCTGGGTGTGATTAGATCTGCCGAAAGTTAATGTGGTGTGTGGGGGAACAAGTCACCTAAACCAGTTATACACCTTTAATCCTTAACATCGATACACTTTACTTTAGATCTCATCAAATTATTTACTGTCATGAAACATGACAAAGTGGGTGGAAGGAAAACGTCACTTACACCATCTTCGTCAATCTATTTCAACATCCAGAACAATTGCCGTACACTGATAAAATGTCTTTTTTACTTATTTTGGTTAGAACTTGTCTTCTTTAATTAAGAGCGAAATGAAATCATTCTCAACCTTTTATGACTGTTAAACCAGCGACATAAAGACGTCTCAGATTAAGGATTTTTATACTATTTAAACTTAAGGGTCAATTCTTAGTTTATCGACGTTTGAATTTTTAAAATATTCATCTGACTGATATAAAAAGGCGTTTTATCATTGTACGACAGAATAGCCAATCGTGTTGAGTACGGTTGGGATTCATGTTATTTATAACAATTGATTAAGAAACTGTTTACGACTCACGAATGGATGACATTGGAGAAGTGTAACTCGAACAGGTCCGAGGATTAGTTTGGGCTGAGATGTGTTTGAATTAAAACGTCATTGTATATCATCAAGTCATGTTTATGTCTTTACTTGCGTTAATCACAGAAAACATGACGCATTTCTCACGATTACACTTTAATTTGATTTTCTGTCCTACAAGAATGAAACGCCTTTTTTCCATTTTGGACAACGAAAGTTTAGATAGTTTAAATACAGGAGAGATTTATTCAGGTGAACTTTAAATTGCCAAAATATTATTTAATTCTAATCACACCAATTGTCAAAAATTTTCAATCTGAGACTTTAAAAAAATCAATTATGTTTGGATTTTTTCCTATCGTTATTAAAATGATGACGAAATTTGAAAAGTAATTTATTTTGAGAAACGTGACTACCTAGACAATGTAAATCTCCAACTTAAAACATTTTAACCTCTTAACTGCCGTAATCTCGAAAAACACGAATTTAAACATTTGCCCAGAAAACTCGCACCTGAGGTCCCAGGTTTAAGAGTTTGTTTTGTTTTGTTTTGTTTTGTTTTTGTTTTTTGCCAAGATGAGGGTCATTTAAATCGATCGATTTTTGAAGAACGAGTTTTCTTTTAAATTCGTTGGGTTTTTTTCGGAGTACGGCAGAAACTGGTTGATGCTAGATAGAATCTAGGCTGTCACGTGTCTCAACATTAATTCCTTTTTTGGTTGAATTTCGTTACCATTAAATAATGATAGAGAAACTAATGAAATACACTAACTTGGAGAGAAAGGTCATTTAAATGCGAACAATTAATGATCTACGAACAAATAAGTATGCTTTGTCAATGCAATAGGGAAAAACAGTGAGATGTAAAAAATAAAAAAAACTGGTTCCTTTTTCATTGAACGTGTATAACCACTCTTCCTGGGGACTAAATACATGCCTTGTGTAAATGATCTTTTGGTTTCAGAGTGATTGCATCATTTTCATTTTATTTTCTAGCGTAAATATCTACTAGTCGTCAATAAACATTATCCATCATCGCTCTTTGACGTAATCCTTTGAATCTGCCTATAGGGAATGAGATTAGCGGAAGAGTAGCGTCCCTCGATTGGACGTCACCCATAGTCTGTGACGTTACCGGCGGAAAAGTTTAGAGAGAGAACGTCATGTTGGTTGTGCGCATGCGTCTCGAGAGACTTTTTTTTTCAGAATGAGACAACGCTGTTAACGGACAGGTACTAATTTTACACCTGAGTACGCTGAGAGAATGTGCGTAAAGAACCTTTTCCAAGGACTCAACTACGCGCCGAGCCACTAGAACACATAGCCGCACATGTAGGTAGCAACCAATGGCGTCTGACGTCACTAATCGAAACCCCCCTTCCCTCTTTGTAGACAATAAATATGATACAAGATTGAATATTTTATTTTATTTCTCTTTCATTTAAAAAAGATTGTGTAGCTATCGTTTCCTTTTAAAAAAAATAGAATATTCACATGCAAGTGTAAATACTATTTCAATTTTATGCATTATTTTGACCACAACAAACGTTTCTTTCCTGGCGCAGGACAGCTAGCTAGGTAGCCCTTCAACAGTCGTGACGTCACTTCCCTCGTAATTACGCATGGTAACTTAGTAACTGGTTCTAAACTATCGGAACAATGGCGGACGCCCTTAGGAAATACTTCTCCGTCGAGCATAAAAGTGTATCCAGAGGAGAAAAACATTATAAATATGATCATGTTTTGATTTTTATACATTCTGATCACATTTCATCTGAATAGTTCTAACCAGCATAAAGAATAAAAAGTACCGATTTTCTTTGTTTAGAACCAAGCTGCTTGTGGCTGGGGGAGGGGAGGGGGGGGGGGACGTGACATCAGACTATTGAATCCTATTGGGATGGTGTGTCGAAATCAAGGGCGTGTGTACATATTTAGAGGTCGTCCAACACAAAGAAAGGATGTTTTATCTTCTCCTTTTACGAATGAATATCGAATGCCAATTTCGGTTACAATAAAATGATGAAACCGGTATTATCTCATTTTGTGATAACTTTAAAAATTATATTTATCTTAGTTGCAGTTGAAAGCAAATATTAAAAAAGTTAAAAAACGCATTCGATTTCATGCAGAATATCCCACGTATCATGATATGTTAACGTCGATATTTCGAAATAACAAAAACAATTCATCCTGATTAATGGCTGCATGGAAAAAAATGCAAAGAACCATTTCATTATACGTACCGTACCGTCTCTCTCTCTCTCTCTCTCTCTCTCTCTCTCTCTCTCTCTCTCTCTCTCTCTCTCTCTCTCTCTCTCTCTCTCTCTCTCTCTTCTATTTTCTCTCTCTCCTTCTCTCTCTCTCTCCTTCTCTCTCTCTCTCTCTCTCTCTCTCTCTCTCTCTGTCTCCATCTATCTGTCCATCTACCTCTCCTATTGTTACTACACTCAGCCATGACTAACAAACCCACTTAATAGAAACACATACGTTTATAATTCTAATCACGTGACTTCATTCGCTTCCATTCAGGCGAAATAATATTAAAACCATAGCTAGCTTTGGAATTCATTCATGCATCTATTTGGGGCTAAAGAGAATGAAAGAAAAAGATTTATAGTAACAAAAATTCGACTTTAAAATGCAAAACCCTCATAAGATTTCAGACTTTGGACGGGCTCATCTCTACTACTATATAAATTTTAAAAAACAACGTGTCTACATTTATTGAGAAATGTTCAATCGTTGTACAGCAATAAATCATGTGATCGATGACTAGATAGATTGGAAGAAAACATGAATATATAGATTCACATTGTCTCGTTTTTTCGTCCACCAGAATGTATTATTGGGTTAAAAGCTAGAAGAATTGTGCTCAATGGACATCTTATCATTGATATCTAGAGATTGCTTGTTTTGTTTTTAATGTTTGGTTTGTTTTATTTTATTTTTTTTTTGGTTGTTTTGATTTTGATGGGGGATTCTTTTTTGGGGGAGGGGTGGTGGTGTTTTTTGTTTTGTTTTGTTTTTTTTTTTTTTTTTTTTTTTTTTTTTTTTTTTTTGTTTTTTTTTTTTTTTTTGTCTTTTGTTTTGTGTTTTCGTTTGCTTATAATCAAAAAAGCATAATCTGTTTTTTGGTTTTTGTTTTTCTTTTGTTTTTGTTTTCTGTTCAACACCCACAAAAACACCTCCCCAATAAAGGCATTTGTATTAGCAACTCCAATTGTGCATGTTACGCTCACTATTTAATTTTCAGCACCAAGTTCACCCAGACATAACCGAGTTTTGAATAAATGGTCAGTCACAAATTAAATACAGGTTGTTTTGTTATTTAGAATGATATTATGTTTACAACATTTACAACTGAATCTGAAATGGAATCTCGGTCGCCAATTGTGGGATTTCCATCGTAGCTCGCTGTCTCGCTGATATATATATATATATATATATATATATATATATATATATATATATATATATATATATATATATATATATATGTATATAAGAATATAAGAAAACAAAAAGGAAGCTCATCAATTCATCAATAAATAGTTTGTCGGATTAAAATTCCACACAGTTATTACAAAATCGGTCTTTTCAAATATTTCAATCAGGATGATCATTTGCTTAATTGATTGAAGTGTCACGGAGCATGTGTCGGATCGATGCGTTCATCGGTTCCTTTATTGACGCCAATCATCTAGACCAGTTAGACTCGAAACATGAGCTGTCATTCGTTGATAATACACTTTTTAAAACATTTTATTTTGGACAGAAACCATATAATTACAAATATTGATGGATTAGCCTGGTTCAGCGGTACAATCTTTGCTTCGTACCCGAAAGTTACGGTGTTCGATCACCAGCCGATGTGGGGTGTGGCCTTGAGCAAGTCACATTTGCGGCGCTGCGCTGCGGCTTACGCCTGGGTTAGTCCAGTCTTCCCTTGGAATAGACCCTAAGACAAATTTCCCCTATGGGATGAATAAAGGGATTTTTATTTTTATAATTCATTTATTTTATTAAAAGAACTCTCAAGATGACAGTCTCAAAACTGAGAGTCTCGGTTTTGGGAATGTTTGATTATTTGATGATCATTTTAACCAGTAGACTCATTTTTCAAATATTTATTGATTTTAAATGACCCTCATCTTGCCAAAACATCTCAAACCTGGGACTTCGACGAAAGTTTGAGGGTCATAATTTGAAGTCCCAGGGGTTTGAGAGGTTTTGACAAGATGAGGGTCGTTTAAATCGATCGATATTTGAAGGACGAGTTTTCTGGCCAAATTTTTAAATACGAGTTTTTCCAGAGCATAGCAGTCAACTGGTTAATGAATAGATATTTGAATTATACGTTTTATTCCTGAGATAGAAATGAATGTCTTTTGTCAAAATACGGCGGTGGAGTGGCTGAATTTCAATAAATTTATGAATTCATTATGAAAACAGTTTTTGAACGACTGGAAATTTGTTTTCAAAAAAACAACATAATTGATGACTAGTATAACGTCCATGATGATGATGATGATGATGATGACGACGACGACGACGACGACACTGAATGAATCTGGAGAAGCTAAGTAGGTAAATCCTACACTAAATAGGATGAAAAGGGCGAGCACTCTAAACTATTCCGGGTTGCCGGGTGCAATGAGCTTTTATTTGTCAGGGTGATCTTCATCATCATCATCATCATCATCATCGTTGCAAAAAGCGTCAATGTAATTACAAGGTTTTCACTTTTATTTTTCAATGCGTATGATGTGATTGTTTTTAGCAGTGAGTCAAATCATCACGATGTCATATTATGATGACGGAATACAAGTAACCGGATAAGGTAATGCAAATATACTTCCATATGGGAGATCTGGGTTCCAGTCCCGCTTCAGCATCGGTTTTGTTTTGTTGGAGTTTTTTGTCATTGGAGTTTCTCTATTCGTTTGTTTGTTTGTTTTATTGGGGAGGTGGGGGGGGGGAGATTGAGGGGGTGATCTTAATTTTTGTTTTTGTTTCTGGTTTGTGGTTTTCATTTGTTTCTTTGGGGGTTTTTTTGTCTTTTGCTTGTTTGTTTGTTGTGGTTGTTTTGTTATTTCTATTTGTTTGTTCTTTTAATGTTTGTTGTTGTTTTTGTTTTGTTTTGTTTTGTTTTGTTTTTGAGGGTTTTTTGTAGTTGTTTTTGTTGTTTTGTTTTTTTTTGTTTGTTTTTTTTTTTTGGGGGGGGGGGGTTGTTTTGTTTTGTTTTGTCTCAGCTGGAGCAAGTAACCGAGCCTTTATTGCTCCAAGTTTTCCCAAGATGAGCGCTATTTAAATCGATCGATATTTGATGAACGAGTTTTCTGGCCAAAATTCTAGAAACGTGGCCATCCAGAGTACGATAGTTTACAGCTGAATTGTTTGGCCTGGCACAAGAATGGTAGTCACGGTGTGACATTGAATTATCTCGAGTCGTGATAGCCTGATTATTGGGGGGGGGGGGGGGGGGAGAGGAGGGGGCTTCTTAGATCTTTTTCTTCCTGATTTACCTGACATTAAATAATTCATACCTTTCCAGATTTTTTTCCCTTCACTAGTGCCGGATCCCAACTTTATCATTTAAAAGTCAATTCGCTTAAATGTGATTTTTACATAGTTCATTGTATTTTCTAGATAGATATAATCATTACAGCTTATTGTAAATGGCTCATTTTCTTTTAGGCTTCTGTAAACAAAATATAATTCATTAAGCCAGATACTAATGATCCAGTCCCAAAGTTATTTTGTCGCAATTTATAATAATATGATTGTCCTAGAGCAATGGTACCAAGGAGTTTGAGTTTTTTTCCTGGCCTGGGAGTAACAATTTTTGTAGACCTGCTCATAGTTCAAGTTACATTCAGTCAGAACTGAGTTTCCGCCATCGTCAAGTAGAACAGACAGTTCAGGGAAAGATCTTGATTCATTGAAACAGATATTTTCTTGAAAGTATTATAATAATAACATGCTGTGCATGGAATCCTCTCCTTGCCAACAATGGGGAAAATCGTCACATTTTTTACCATTCAATGAACATTTTTTTTTAAAATATATATGTGTATTGCACAACACACAGTTAGAAGAAAAATATTTATTACAGTTATAAAAACTTTTGGCTGTTTTGTAAAGCTCGTCTTGTTGAGAGAAAAAAATATTTATAATATGTACTTATTGCTGTTGAGCTTAATTTTTTTTAAAACAGTTTGGTGTTGGGTTATTTTGGGCATTTTGAGAAAATTCTTGAAAATTGTCGGTTAGGAAAGAGTTATGGTTGGTCTGGATAATCGATCAGAAAAAAAAAATTAGCATCAGGCAAGATCGAATCAGGTCATTTGCCTGTGATCGCGTGTTCTACTGCGACGTTTGACTATAATAGCAGAAATTTGTGGGGTCTTTTCAGCTTTAACACCCAGAAGTTGATCCCTATCTATTCGGCGTCAAACAAACGTTACAATTGCTATCTAGTTCCTACCCAAAGATTGCTGATGGACGTAGGGTTCATAATAATAAACGCGAATCAAACCCTGTCGCTTTGGATTTTTCAAGCATAACTTCAGCAGGAAAGGGAATTTAAAACATTCAGACCCGCTCAACCTCACCAAACATTCCTTTCCCTACCCCACGCCCCACTCCAAACCCCAGGGCCACCCTTGCACCGACCCCTACCCCCTCTCCGCTCTTGGCCTAACCAATCCCTGTAAACCATCGACCGACTCATTAGTCCCAATAAGTGCTAAACACCAATTTATTTTATTGATTGATAGGCCCATCTCATTAATGAAGATACATGATTTTTTTTTCTTCTTCTTGTGATGTTTACCATCAAATAATCCATAATAAATGTGTCCCGCCAGATAAATTGCCGGAAAGAAAATAAAATGTAATTTGTTGAAAATCGAACATTTAAGGACGGATGATTTAACCGAAGTAGGTACTTTGAATAAATCATTTTCTCCTGTGTAAATTTCAATTTGAAGCATATCAAATATTGGTACTGGATCGCCTCTTCTATATTCTTTCCATTCTTATTATTCATTTCAGTTTTCGACGTTTTTGTTTGCACCGTTTTGATGTCTTCGTTTAAATCTTCGTCTCTTTTTCTCCTTTTTTTTTTTGTTGCTTTTTCTCTGTTATCATCATCATCATCATCATCATCATCATCATCATCATCATCATCATCATCATCATCATCTTCTTCTTCTTCTTCTTCTTCTTCTTCTTCTTTTCTTCTTCTATACTATCTATCAACTACTATCATACTACACTACTACTACTACTACTACTATCTACTACTACTACTACTACTATACTACTATCTACTACTACTACTACTACTACTAACTACTACTACTACTTACTACTACTACTATACTACTACTACTACTACTACTACTACTCCTCTTTTTCTCTTTTCTCTTCTTCTTTTCTTCTTCTTCTCTCTTCTTCTTCTT
>NC_088360.1:111070573-111075573 GCF_034508935.2 Berghia stephanieae
AACAGACGCTAGTCTTAGTGGTGTTTCACGCATCATTGCCCCAATGCATTTGTAGGATATCTTGATGGTATGCCTCGACACAGAAATCATTCGCATTCTTCCATATCATGTAGATATGTCACTTTTTGGTTCGTTTTCTTTTTTTTACACCAATCTTAGGCGTTGACTTTCCTACCTGAAAATAAATTATGTGAAACAATAATGAATCGGAAGGCTATTTTCCGTATACAAAACTAATGGCATTATGCTAAAATGGCAGTAAATGGTAGAATCTATTGCATGTTCTTTAATGTGACCAGGTGATAGGCGCTTACCCTTCTGACGAAGGGTGAATCAATACATCTTTAATCAACTGAAATAATACAGGGTGTTTTTTTTTAATATTACTACCCGATAAAGAATTGAAATAGCCTAAAAACCAGATATGATAGAAACATCCAGTTTTTTGCGTTGTTTTCCATCACTATTCAAGTTTTTTCTGGTTAAAAATTCACGAGATGCGTTAAGCTCGTTCAATAGAGTCGCGCTTCTTGTAAAAAGGGAGAAATTTGACTCAAGCGCTTTTTTGACGCAATAATTGGAAGAAAACTAGAGAGAAAAAAACGCGTCAAAACTTGCTTGAGTCTAATTTCTCCCTTTTTACAAAAAGCGCGACTGTATTGTAAGGGCATATAGCATCTTCTGTGAATTTTTCACCACAAAAAAACTTGAATAGTGATAGAAAACTGTGTAATAAACTAAATGTTTCTATCATTTCTAGTTTTTAAGCTATTTCAGGGGAGTAATAGAAAAAATACCATGTATATTGAATTTATTGTTTTAGCGGTTAAATTTCGGCTATGTAAGTTTTTAAATTAAATATACGTGATAGTGTACTATTCGCTTCACAAAGAATGTCAAGTACGAATATTATTGCAAAGACAGTATTCCAGTGTTGGCTAATTGCTAGCGTAACATAATATCCGGGGTTTACTTTTACGTTCTTTTTTTCAGGAGACTGGTGACATTAAATGACAACATTTTATGAATTGTAGCATTTTCTACTTCAGTGCCATATATTCCAGATATTATATCATATATTATTAAATCATACGTATAATAGACACCGTTTTAACAATGACAACAAGAATATAATATTATAGTAAACTTGGGTATTATAATATCATTTACAAGACAACTTCATCATCGCTACGGTTCCGCACCCCTTTGGATTGGTCAGACGAGACGGAAATGGTCCGTGTTAATATTCCTGTTTTGGAAAAGCAGAAACTGGCATTAATTTGCCAATGCAAACAAAGAAACACGAAGAAGACAGACAGAACATCGCGGGTAACACAGCGTGAAAAAGAAACGTGAAATGGGATTGCAGTCCGCAAGCATTGGATTGTTTGGTTTAGGAATTTGATATTGTTTTTCCTTTGGTTAAAAAGGAAGCTCTCATATTAAACGATTTGAAATTGTTTATGAGTTCTTTATCTTAAAATCATAATGTGGGATTTTTTTTTTTTCATGTGTTATTTATTGAATTGTTTACAACACATTTTGTAGAGAGTTTTTTTTTAAATCCTGTAATCCTACCCCGTCTTCATCTTCTTCCTCCCACGTATCAACTGCTCCTCCCTTCCCTTTACTTTTTTGTATGTTTTTTTTTTTTTTTTTGTTTATTTGTTTCTTCGTGTTGCGTTTTTAAAATGTTTTTTTGTTTCATTTTTTGTTTGATTTTTTGTTTTGTTTTTTCTTTCCTATTACTGATACGAGATTGCCGCTGGTGCATAAATTACTGTTACATTGATTCTTTAACAACTGCTTCAATTTCTTCATCTCATGATTATTATAATGACTACCACTACTACAACAACACCAACAACTATCAGTTTTAGTTGTAGCAGCAGCAGTAGTAGTAGTAGTAGTAGTAGTAGTAGTAGTAGTAGTAGTAGTAGTAGTAGTAGTAGTAGTAGCAGTAGTAATAGTAGTAGTCGGAGTAGTAGTACTAGTAGTAGTTGTTGTTGTTGTTGTTGTGCGGCTATGTGGTCTTGTGACATGACACACGCTTTCCGATCGGAAGGTCCTGGGTTCGAGCCTCGCTCGGTGCATAGTTGGAAAAGACTCTTTACTCACATTCTCTCACCGTACTCAGGTGTAAAATGGCCGCCAACAACGTTGTCTCTGTCGGAAAAATTGTTATATCGCCTTATAGACGTCATGTCTCGTTCTACATATTACTTCTACACGTCGTGTTGCTGTTGGTCAGGGACTCTTTGTAAAGCGCTTTGAGCACATTTAGAAATAATGCTCCTGAAGGAAGAGGGAGTGACCCTCATTTAAGATAAGATGTTTCTGGCTGGCTTTAAATAAATATTGTGAAAGGGGACTTAAAGGTAAGAGAAATCAACCGTGGTAAAGAGCATGTCAAACCACAGCCCCTTATAACTACTAGGGTTGCGGTGGTCTCTTCTTGTCATCACTAAGTGCGGGGTTGCAATAAGAAATATCTTTGTGAATGACCAAGAATCCATAACATTATAGTCTTTACACCGGTATCTTTAAGGACTAATCTTTATTGTTTGTTTTACGATTTAACTAAATTGACCATTTGAATTAGCCAGCAGGTGAGAAGTGAAATATTCGAAAATTAGAAAAATATTTTTCCTCATGATGGGAACAGTCAGAAATTTGAAGACAAATGAAGTCAAAATGAATTGACGTTACATACACATACCCACACTAGTTGCCGTGCGGGTTATTTCGTCTCATTCAAAATCCAATCTCAGATTCTCATTCTGAACTTCATTTGCAATGGAGTTATCTTTATAATTTAAAATGTACCAACTGATTTCGCTCTGCACTCAACTTTTTCGGCTACTGTCAGCACTATTCAACTTGTTCGGCTACCTTCAGCACTATTCAACTGTTCAGTTTACGGAGTAACATGGCACTAAGATTGTCCATGTAGAATGTTTTACTGAATGACAGTGTCTACATCGCTGTACTCGGACGAAACGTTTTTTTTTTCATTTTGCTTTGAAAAACACGTTTATTTCAAATATCTATTTTTTGAAATGCCCCATAACTTATCAATGATGTTCAGGTCTAAGACTTCCAAGGCTTGTTTTAAATTCCAGGTTTGAAACATTTTGACAGGCTTGGGCTCATTTGTTTTTATTGATCGACATTTGAAATAAAAGTTATATGGCGAAAAAAAAATTAATATGTTTTATCAGAGTACGACAACGGACTGACTGTCTGTTGTTTTTTGCACCGTACCCAGGTGAACATATTATCAGGTCTTATTACCTGATATTGTGGACCCGAATGAACATAGTTGTAATGGACAATACTTTTGCGTTGGTTTGTAGAGTTTGCGTAGAGTATATTATCCATTAAAACAAGGAGACCAAAACAATTTGGGTTATCAGAATTGAGAATTGAAAGTACACGTCGCACTGTATTAAACTGTATTTATTCTGCCACATCATAATCGCTATTATATACTAGTTCGACAGATATTTAATTTTTTTTTTTTTTTTTTTTTTTTTTTTGGCAATCGTGTTTTACGTCATTGGGTACGCCGTACCAGCATCCGCCCATGTTCAAAACTTCAGTTTGATATTTTCTCTCTATGCCATGCCCTCGAGCTTCATTATTACGGCGGACGCTAACCTACTTCCGTCTCCGTTAACTAATTTAGTGCTATCGGAGATAAGGAAGATGTGTCATGACCGCTTTTGTGAGTTTTAAAAATTCGATAAGTGCACGAATTAGGTGTCTAACATTTTCATTTTGAGGATAACCATTCTAACCGGAAGAAATGTACAGGTGATTCCGTTTAGAAGTTTTTGGGTTGTTTTTTTTTCTCACGGTAATATAGGTTATGATCATTAATTCGAAGTATTCCATTTTCAATTTGATTTGAGGTCAGCTCTGACACCGTGGGTTTATTGTACGAAATGACGTTGGTATCTAAGTTAATCTTGGTTCAAGAAGAGTCAAGTATAACAAAAATGATATTTTTATTACAGATGGCACTAATTCATGATCTTGAGCTTTTACAAAACTCAATATCCACAAAATGTGTTCAACACGCTTTACAATGGGTATCTGGCCAACAGCAACACTTAACATGTAGGACGAGACATGGTACTTATTAGGCGATATTACAATTTTTTCCGATAAATATAACGCTGTTTACGGCCAGGTACTCATTTTACACATTTGTACGGTGAGGAAACGTGAGCCTTTTCCAAGGACGAAACTATGTGTGCCGCTCAGAGTGAGACTCGAATTCAAGACCTTCCGATCCAAAGGCGAGTGTCATACCACAAGACCACATATTCGCACGAATAACTCACAGAATAGTATCATTTTGTAACTGAATGCATCAAAAATATTCAACACATTCATTTTAAAAATCGCTTTAATTTTTTTATTCAAGCGAAAAATAATGGTCAATTTGAGGTAGATTGTAAGGATTTATTTCCCACGGACACATTATTGACTTCGGGTACAGGCTCAGGTTCAAATTCAAAATCAGAATAGTGCTAGACGGGGTTAATAAATAAATGCGAAAACACATCAAAACAGCCTTTACGTACATGATCGATCCATAAACATTCTTTTGTTTCTGTCTTCACATTTATCGGATTTTTCAGCCGAAGTAGACTATCTACTTTCTTTATTGAAGGCATTTAATTTTTAACTGCGATAATGATCCTTACACCGTCCCTTAAAACTATCTTATTTACTTTGGGTTTATGCCGACGTGTACATATTTGCAGGTCTGATATTTGGACGCAAAAAGCTTAAATAGTCGTGAAGTCATTTCCCCCGTAATGACGCAAAGTAACTTGGTAACGGGCTCTAAACTTTCGGAACAATGGCGGACGCGTTTATGAAATACTTCTCCGACGAGCATAAAAGTGTATCCAGAGGAGAAAAACATTATAAATCTGATCATGTTTTGAATTTATACATTCGATCATATGACATATGAAAAGTTCTAG
>NC_088360.1:111080573-111103073 GCF_034508935.2 Berghia stephanieae
TTTTCGCGTTTTTTTCCTCTTTGCGGGTCATCCAAATAAATGACACCTTTGAAACTGCATAACTTGTTTATTTATGAATGGATTTTCAAAATTCAAAAACATTTTTACTCAGTGGAGATAGGGCTTTGATTTTAGACCAAAATTTTCCTCAAAAAGAGAGAGAAAAAAACATTTTTCATAGTCATTGCTACATTTTCATCATATTGTTCAACATTAACGTCATCATCATCGCTTCATTATCACCAGTAGAAGTCGTCATGACAGTCAAGGTCATCATCAGAATCATCATTGTCATCATTATTATCATTGTTGTCATTGTCGTTATCAAATTTTAATTTTTCCTATCCTCCTCCCCTTCTTCTTCATTCTCCTCCTCCTCCTACTGCATCATCTTTCCCCTCCACCATATCCTCCTCAGCCTCTTCATTCTCGTCTTCGTCATCGCAATCCTTGCCCTCCTCTCATTTTTCTTCTCTTCAATACGGATGAAAAATATGATGTCAAGAAAACCGGTTCCTATCTCATTGGAAAGGTAAAACCACTCCTCCGTCGAACTGAATAAATACCTTATGTAATTCTTCTTCTGGTGTCAGAGTGATGGTGTGTTATTTTCTATTCAAAATATATGCTGGTCAATAAATATCGTCCATCCTCGCTCTTTTACGTCCTGTAATCCTAAGAATTTGCCTATACATCCTGCTACTGAAATGATTATGCCACCCTTATGTAGCCTATTCATTATTAGTACTCCAAAGGACTGGTTACAAACAAACACACATTCTAGGATTTAGGAACCAAGAGAGTGGAGGGTTTGATGGCACGACTTGTTTCCCTATTGATCAGGGCTTATTATTACTACTGGTATCAATCCATAACCTGTAGTTAATATTAAAACCATCAATATTGGTTATTGATTTAATACTAGCAGGAAAAACCAGCAAAGATAACTGCTTATAAACATACACACACACACACACACACACACATATATATATATATATATATATATATATATATATATATATAATATATATATATATATATATAACAGATGTAGAGTTACATTTAGAACAGAAACAGAAAACACAGAATAACTTAAATTTGTTTGGGCCCCTAACCTTCGACAACTTGGGGGAAAAAATTAAACAAGAAACATTTTTTAATAGAAATAAATAGTCCTCACATAAAAGTTATTCTGAATGATAAAGACTTCCCCGATGTAGGGCAACATTCCAAACGTTGACAATTCTGTCTTGTTGTCACGTAAGGGACTTGTTCTCACCCGACCTTTATTTACTTATCTAAAAATAAACGTATCTAGTCACATAAATAACTAGAATAAAAATACCCTGCCAAACCTGCGTTTAAAGATTTACAAATGTTTTGTCGCCATCTCGTTCCCCCTCGTGGAACCTTGCAGTTGGTGAGGGGGCTTGAGGCACACGGGAGGGCAAAGGTGTAAATCCCGGTCGACCGTCACGAGACCATCCCGGGTATCGAGCCAACGAGCCACATGAGCTGCTCGCCCCGGTGTGTGACTAAATTTGATCCAAACCCGGTGCCCGAATAGCAGCCCTATCCCGGGCGCCACACTATTGTCCTTATGTCGAGTCCCAAACAGTCCCGTCAATGGCGAAGCGGTCTGCCGCCTAGCCAAATAATACCGCGTTCGTGTCGCCCGGGTCGTCGGCACGTCCGAGAAAAAAGCAAACGTCCCATGCATCAATCGATTCGCGGCCTGCCGATTGGAAAATGCGACGGCGGGGATGGCGAACTGACGCGTATATTGTCCCTGAACGTCGAGAGCCAGAGTATGGCAAAAAATGAGCTTTTATCAAAGCTACTGGCCGTTCATTGCGTTGATATCCTCCTTTTACAGGAGACCCACCTTTATTCAGGCGCGCAATCTTCCCGATTCCAGATCCCAGGCTATACGGTGGTCCAACGCGAGGACACTTCGAGGCTCAAAGGAGGGTTAGCGTTTACGCTAAAGAGCCATCGAAGGTAAGGGTCATTGAGAGCGTAACGGACAGCAATGGGGTGAACCGAATTTCCGTGGAAGTAGGTGGACTGTGTTTGCATAATATCTACAAACCACCTAGAGCGACTTGGACTACACCACCGGTACCGGTGGTCAGCCATCCTTCCATCTGTCTGGGAGACTTTAATAGCCACCATCACGAATGGGGCTACCGAGACTGCAACGAGGCAGGAAGACAACTCCGCTCATGGATGGACTGTAATGATCTACACCTAGTGTACGATCCTACAGCCAAGGGTACCTTCCGGGGTACCCGCCATAAGAAGGAGTATACTCCAGACCTCACCCTCGTAACGAAAGGCGCGAACGGTGAACCGTTGCAGGTGAAGCGGACAGTCCTCGGGGACTTTCCGCATAGCCAGCACAGGCCGGTTCTTGTCACAGCTGGGGTGACAATACCGAGGGTGCAGTCTCTCCCACTTTGCAGATGGAATTTCAGGAAGGCTGACTGGGAGGAATTCAGTTCCTATATCGAGCAGGTCTGCCCTGCCATTCCTCCCAAGTCCAAGAATATAACCAGATTTAGTAGGCTACTGGTTAAGAGCGCTCAACGCTCTATTCCACGGGGCAAACGGAAATTCTACACCCCTTGCTGGACAGCAGAGTCGGAAGAGCTGTACCGAGAGTACCAGCAGACCCAGTCCCAGGACACAGCCGATAGACTACTCCAGTCTCTGGCAGAGGGAAGGAAGCAACGGTGGCAGGAGACCGTGGAAAGTCTCGACTTTACACACTCCAGCCACCACGCTTGGCGTTTGATAAAGAAATTGGACCCAGATCGGAATTTCGCGAAGGCTGCACCGGAATGCGAGGCAGACACAATTGCCAAGAATATTAAGAACCGTAGCAAGCGGGTCCCTAATCAGGCTTTTGAGCGCGGTGTCCGCAAGGCGTACCGTACGATTTTGGACTCGCTACCTGCGGAGGAGTCGGACTGGACGGCCCCGTTCAGTCCCCGAGAAGTGGGTGCAGCCATTAGCGAAGTGAAGAACGGCAAAGCAGCTGGGATAGATGGTGTATATCCCGATATGGTGACGCATCTGGGCCCCAGGGCACGGGCCTGGCTAGCAGAGGCAATGTCTGACATCCTTGCAAACGGAAAGCTTCCACAAGTGTGGAAGCATGCGAAGATAGTTGCCATCCTGAAGCCAGGGAAGCCGGCGAAGGAGGCAGACAGTTACAGACCCATATCGCTGCTGAGCTGTCTTTACAAACTGTTGGAGCGTGTTCTATTAAACCGATGGGGGCCGGTCCTAGACGCTGCCCTGCCACCTGAGCAGGCAGGCTTCAGGGAAGGGAGGTGCACCACGGAGCAGGTCATTGCCCTTACAGAGCATATTGAGCACGGGTTCGAGAGAAAACAGCAAACAGGTGCTGTGTTTATAGACCTATCAGCGGCGTACGATACGGTCTGGTGCGATGGGTTAATGCTCAAACTTGCAAAAATCATAAGTGCAAAAAGACCTTGAAGTTGTTCTCTTCGATCTTAGGGGAAAGGCAATTCCACGTCGCGCTGGGAGACGCACGAGCAAAGTTAGGAAATTGAAGAATGGGGTCCCTCAGGGGTCGGTACTTGCGCCAATGTTGTTTAACGTTTACATTAGCGATATGCCGAACACTTCCTCCCTGAGGCTGGGATACGCAGACGACTGGGCACTCGTTACTCAGAGTAAAGTGTGGACCCGTCTCGAGAGCGTACTCAGCGAGGACGTCACCAGACTCAAATCCTACTTTGACAAGTGGTACCTGAAGATGAACACTTCAAAAACCGTGGCCACTGCATTTCACTTATGCAGTGGTTGGCACACCCGTAAACTGAATGTCCTAGTCGGGGACCAGCCACTCCCATATGAGCCGCGTCCAAAATACCTAGGGGTGACGCTGGATCGCAGCCTTACCTATCGGGTTCATCTCGAAGGGGTTGCCCGGAAGATAGAGAAGCGGAATAGTCTTCTGAGGAAGCTGGCGGGATCGACTTGGGGCGCTAGCCAAGCGCTCCTGAGAACATCCGCCCTGGCACTATGCTATTCCACCGCGGAGTATTGCGCTCCAGTGTGGGGTAGAAGCAGAAACGTTGAGAAGGTGGATGTAAAACTTCGCAAGTCGATGCACATAGTGTCGGGAACGCTAGCAACAACCCCTAGAGAATGGGGCCCGGTGATGGCAGCGATCCAGCCCCCCGATGTCCGGAGGGAGACCATTACGGGAAACTGGCTGAGTAAGATCAAAGAGAGAGGGAATGGGGATACCCCTCTCATGCGCATAATGAACGGTGCCCCCGTTTCGAGCCGAAATAAGTCCCGGCAACCCTTGTACGCAGAATCCCTGACTACGGACAGAGCTGCACATACGAGATGGAAGTCGGTTTGGACGAATTCAATCCCTCGTGGGGGCGGGGACCTACACTCCTCTAAGCTTGGTGAGAAGTTGCCAGGCTTTGATACCAGTAAGAGGAGACACTGGGTAGCTGCGAATCGGCTTAGGTCGAGGAGCTGCCTAACGGCCGGTGCGTTACATCAGTGGGGTCTAACTTCCTGTCCTTTATGTCCACGCTGTGGGCAAGAACCCGAAACGGCAGAGCATCTAGTCGAAAGGTGTGTTGTGACGATGCTACCGGGCGGGTTCGCGACGGTGCACGAATGCGGACCGGACTTTGCTGATTGGGTCGATCGTCATAACATAATAGTGTGAACCATAAGAAGCTGCTGCCATCTCGTTATGCCAGTCACTATATCAGATGCGTGTAAATAGAGCAAAGATCGAGCAATGCAAAGGTTAGCTCCTCTTGGTTACAAATATAGAACACGAGTGTGACCTATTGAACTTGTCTTGCCTCTTATAATTAGGATAAAGACTTTTAAATGGCATTTCTTGTAGGCAAATTTCCTGATTGACTTGATGATCAGCCTGTCATAAATAAAACAGAAAAATGTCGTTAGATCTCGCACTATCTATCTAATTGATGGAATTGCGCAATCTTCTTCTTCAATGAATCGTCATCGTGTCTTTAGACGATCGATCAATATAAATGCACTCATTTATAACATTTCTATTTATCGTTACGTGAGAGGTTGCATGACTTGGTATTGTGCGGAAGGGAGAATAAATAAATAGTTTATCAAGGTAGAGCTTGGGAGTTTGGAAATTGCTCGGTTCAGTGTGTCATGAGTTTTATTTTGCCCTTTCCCGACCCCTTTCTCCCACACACTTATCTTAGCTGTATTGGAATCTTTCGAAGTTTAGTAGTTTGGTAGTTGATTTGGAAGCTGGCAATTAAAAGAAGAAATAAATATGAGTCTCTCTCTCTCTCTCTCTCTCTCTCTCTCTCTCTCTCTCTCTCTCTCTCTCTCTCTCTCTCTTCTATCTATCTATCTATCTACATATCTATCTCTCCCCCCCCCTCTCTCTCTCTGTCTCTCTCGTTCTCTCTCTCTGTCTCTCTCGTTCTCTCTCTCGTCCCCTCTCTCTCTATCTCTCTCTCTCCCTCTCTCTCTCTCTCTCTCTCTCTCTCTCTCTCTCTTCTATCTATCTATCTATCTATCTATCTATCTATCTATTTATTCTCACCTCATTCTGTTATATCCTCGACAACGTTGTTTCCTCCGTAATGGAGTGTTCCTCCCGGACACCAGGATTTTTTAAAGGATCTCCTTGAAGTTTCCATAACGGATGAAACAAAGTTGTCGGAGGATATAACAGAATGAAGTAAGAATAAATAAATAAATCGGTCCAAGAAACTGTCGGAGCATTCTACGTGATTCAAGCTAATTCCCTTCAACCATATCTTCTGTTTCTATCTATATATCTATTTTTCTCTATGTCTCTCTCTCTCTCTCTCTCTCTCTCTCTCTCTCTATCTATATATCTATCTATCTATCTATCTATCTCTTTCTCTCTGCGTGTTTGTAGTCGAGTGTGTGTGTGTTTTTTTGTGTGTGTACAAGGATCATAATCTATAAAGTAAACACTTAATTTTAATTTTAGAAAGGTTTTCTTTGTCTTAATTTTAAAATCTCGGTATAGCAAAATTGTCGATTTAATTTGTTCTAATTATCAAAAGGGAGTACGATAACCAAATCTTTAGAGTAGTCCTTTAAAGCCATTGACTCCTGTTGCTAGATGTTTCGGGTTTCATAGAGCTATATGAACAATACCAAATGCTTGCTACCCTTAGAATGGGCCTCGAGTCCATCACATATATACTATTTCCGCTTTAAGACAGATACCCAATCATTGCTTAGTGGACAGGGGTGAGTCAAAAAAAAAAATCTTGACTTCCCTTGATTTCCCTTTGCCTGCGAAACGAGTGCTCTACCAAGCTATCATTACTCCCAATCGGTATAGCTGCTGACTAAAGCTAGCCTATATAATATATGAAATGTGCTAAAAGCACTTTGCAGGGAAAGTGTGTCCTGAAACAACAGCAACACTCAACGTTTTAATTTTTTCCTCGATAAAAACACCGCTGTTACGGCCTAGTACTCATTTTACACATGACTACGGAGAGAGAAATTGAGTAAAGAGCCCTTTCAAAGAACTAAACCCCACAGGAAGACGGACCCAAACCGGCGACTTATGTGTCAAAAGCTGAATGTCTTATCACAGCACCACAATACTATACCAACCAATCAGAATATTTCTTCAATTTGAAACATATTCATGATTGGTTGACAGACAAAAATTGGAATGTCTGTTAACCTAAAAATGGTTTGCTTGAAGTCTGATCATTCATCCAGTCCTTTCCTGCCCTCACCCAATTCAGCACGTGAGAGCTGTTGGGAGAGCTGCAGACAGGGTCTAATTAATTAGGTACCTACGTTGCAATCGATCTCGCCACGTTCCGGCTTTCTCCAAAATTAGATACTCGTCTGTGTAGAAGTTAAGACGATGAAATCAAGATGATTGATTTTGAACAAGCCTGTGGATAAGCGGACGACCCAACTAAGTCGGTGAGTCAAAAGCTATAGGCGCTGAAACTCCTAATTGCTACAGCAAATGAATCTATCGTGATAAAGGATAGAGATGGAAGTATAAATTGCTCGGTGAAAGGATAACATCACTCTCGCGTTTGCATGCGTTAAAAGGTGAAATCTCTAATACGATTATCGGCCTTATCGTCCTGTTTATCTCTAACTTGATTTACTTTTCTATTAGGTGATGGCAATGACGGAGATTTTAATGTTGATGATGATGATGATGATGATGATGACGACGACGACGACGACGATGATGATGATGATGATGACGACGACGTTTTTGTAAATCAACGATTTCATTGTCAATTCACATAACTGACACTGAGAAGCAGTAAAAATATAAAAACTGCCATCATCTTTATTTAGTCGCATAATTTGAAATTTTAGAGACTTTATATTATATTTAGTAATGTCAATTCTTTCGATGTCAATCACAATTGTAAGCAGCTTGGTTCTAAACAAAGAAAACGGTACTTTTCATTCTTCATGCTGGCCAGAACTTTTTCACATGTCATGTGATTGGAATGTATAAAAGTCAAAACATGATGAGATTTATAATGTTTTTTCTCCTCTGGATACACTTTTATGCTCGTCCGAGAAGTATTTCATAAGGGCGTCCGCCATTGTTCCGATAGTTTAGAACCAGTTACTAAGTTAGTATGCGTCATTACAAGGGAAGTGACGTCACGACTGTTGAACCCTATTCTCGGTGTTGGAACCTCACCTCAAGTAGATCTTGATAAAGAAGAAACTATAACGAGAAGAACCGTTTTCAACGTCAACATTGTTTTTACTATCTAAAACCATTTAAACCATTAATGTCTCATAAAGATGATAACACGTGGTGGTATAAACATCATTATTGAGAATGAGTGTTATTCTGTCGCACTCTGAAATAAAAAAAAATAAAATTTCGCCAGAAAACACGTCCTTCAAAAATCGATCGATTAAAATTACCTTCAGCTTGCCAAAGATTCTCAAAACTGTGACTTCAATGAAGATCAAGAGCACTGTACAATATTTTTGGAGAATTATAATTTTGTTGGCAACTGGGACAGATCTACTTCCAAATCGCCAATACGACGAAGACAATACACATTTTAAAAATCAAAAACAAAACTAAAACTAAAAATTCTTTAAAACATTCTCACAATGACATTTAAGGGGTCTGGCTCTTCTGTCCCACACGCAAGCACTCTAAACCCCCACCATTACGTGAAAACAAACCAGTTTCGCAACCATTACATTAAAGACTTGGCACTTCATGCACAAATTAAATAAAATGCATTTTGTGTGCCAATTACACAAATAAATCTGTTACCACAGGGTAAAAAAAGACAACAAAACGTTTGGACATCCCATCCCCGTTATTCCTACATGAAATAAAATGTATGCGACAGAGAAAAAAAAAATAAGAAAGAAATTAATGATTATTTCTTAGAAATATCAAACCTTGGCCCGATCATCCTGAATTCCATTAAGCTAATCACGCCAATATTTCAAATGTTACGAAATCTCAATGAATTATAGCAATGGAATAAATGTGGATTGGTGTTATTCTTTTTTAAAGGAACATGTTTTAAAAATAATAAAATACGTACAGTATATTGTTCAAGACGATTGCTTATATATATATATATATATATATATATATATTATATATATATATATATATATATACATATATATATATATATATATATTATATATATATATATAATCTCTGTGTGTGTGTGTGTGTATACAAAAACACAATTGATTAAAAGTAGCAAATATGGAAATTTGTCGGCAATGTCGTTACGCTCCTTTGCCTTAAGAAATCATAACTCATTGTTTAGTACGAGGACTTGTTCCTTGCAAATATCCAAAGATCCTATTCGTGAGCAGTCTTGGTCGATTATCATAATAATCGTTTGATTTTAGAGGTATATGCCAAACTGCACATTATATATATATATATATATATATATATATATATATATATATAATATATTATTACTCCGATTCATCCTTGTCATTGAAGGAAGCCTCCAAATGGCGAAGAAATGGGATACTGTAGACCCCCTGGACACAATTGGACGGTATGTATTTTGCAGATGATCTGGCTCTTCTGTCCCACACGCAAGCACAAACCACAATTATAAACAGCCCCTCGGAATCAATTGGTTTAAGAATTTACCCTTCAAAGTCAAAGGTCTTAAGTATAGGCACGCGTCAAAGGGAGAATATCAAAGTAAAAGATCAGGAACTTGAAGATATAGATACTTTCTGCTATCTGGGAAGTATAATTGACAAGGATGGAGGCACGGTAGCAGAGGTGAAAGCACGGATAGGAGAGGCACAGGCTGCATTCACTTCTTTGAAAAGAGTTTGGAGAACTAAAGATATCTCCCTTCGACTAAAGCTAATACTTTTCAACTGAAATGTGAAGTCTGTCCTGCTGTATAGATGTGAATCTTGGAATGCATCGCAGACATGTATGAGGAGGATACAGATTTTTGTAAACAGGTGCATGTGTAAGCCAAAGAACACAGCAGAAACCAGTGGGGGAGGAAAGAGGAAGAAGACGATGGAGGTGGATTGGACACACCTTTAGAAAGAATGACTCCAGTATAACAAAGAAAGTATTGGACTGGAACCCTCAGGGCAGAAGATCAAGGGGAAGGCCACTGGGAACATGGAGAAGAATTTTAAAAGCTGATGTACAAAGAAGTGATAAGACATGGAACGAAAGAAAAAAGTTAGCTCAGGGGTGAAAAAGGCAATGATGATGATGATGATGATGATGGATGATCATCATCATCATCATCATCATCATCATCATGATCATGATGATGATTCCGATTCTGAAAATGGAATTTATATTTTAAAATATGAGAATGGATTACGTTAATGTGTTGAGGCATGGTTTCTTCATGTGCAAAATATTAAGAGTTCATATTTCTAATCATTCTAATCTAAAAAATCACCTTTCGGCAATTGATTCTTCTCCACTTAATATTACTTTGAGGGGACAGGTCACATATAATATTTAATATACATAGTAATGCCATGCTCTGCAAAAAAACACGTTTTTTTTTTTTTGTTTTTTTTTTTTTTTTTTATTGTTTTGGAAAACTTTTCCTCTCACTTGGTCAAAAATTATCTAATTTAAGGTGAAGGTCATCTGAATCGACCGACATTTGAAGAAGGAGGTTTCAGGCCAGAATGTTGAAAGTGTATTTTTCAGACGACGGCAAAATACTCCTACCGGCCTAATGGGAGCAATCTATATTCATGTTTTTGTCCTGGTCATCGATCACATGATTTTTTTAATTTGATTTTTTGTTTTGCTGTTACGATTGGACATTTCTCAATAAATAGAAACACGCTGCTGTGTTAATGAAAGTTGTAAACATACCCATGAGTCACAGTGATCAAAATGACTAATTGTGACGTTGGATATTTCTCAAACTGTAAACACTTGTCACTATGTGAGTCATTTTGAGCATATTTTGTAATGTGACCAATGACTTCGGTCACATGGAAAGGTAATATAGATCATCCCCATGAATACACAATGGTTCTAAGCAGGAAGCACCTTTGTTTGTTCTTGGTCTGTATGGACTTTTAGTCAGTTACTGAGATACAAAAAATCTAGTTGTTTGTTTGTTTTGTTTTGTTTTCAAATCCTACCAGTCCGCTCGTTGTGTATGAACGATTTTTGTCTTGAAAAATAGGTTGACAGAGGCGAATGTCATATAACAAAATTATTTATATTATCTTAACGGAGATTTTCTTACAATAATGAGTTTGATGAAAAGTAACAAATATAGAAACGATTGTCCTCGTAATTAAATTAAAACACTCCTTAAAAAGCATTATTTATTTTCAACCATGTCGTTAATAAGTTACTAACATTCTGAAACGAAATATGATTTTGAAAATAGCAATCAAGAAATATTTGTAATCATCGGTTGTTATATTTATAGCAACAACTTCGATCTTTTACAAGAATAAATCAAAAATGCTCTGTCCTAATAAGGAGTAAAACAATGAAATTAATCTAAGAATGAAAGTCAACGCCACGCCTATGATGCTAATGTTAATAATATTGCAGCTACGTGTGTTTAAAATAGATTGAATTACATTGCGATGCTGTTATGAAAATGACGATGATAATAGTAATGTTTATAATGATAATAATTCATCTCCTCTCATCCCATTGTATCGATTCCAGCTTGTATCGATTACAAGATTTCTAATCCCTTTACATGCTGCATTTGATTTTACTCTAACTTGGCCTCAAATATTACCATTCTCACCAAGAGAGCAGTAACAGCTATGTGACTAGGGTTCCAGTTGAAGACTGGGTCTTAATGCTGTTACTAGTAACAATAATGAATATAACAGCTTCAAAAAAAAAAAGAACAAAATACCAAACACGGATCGTTTCGGGCTCAAAACCCTTCCTCAGCCAACAACAACAACAAAAACAATGAAAATACAAATACAATACCAAAAAAAGATAACATAACATATCGACGGCAGAGAAATATTCGGCACGTCTTTTCTGTATAAAAATCGTGAAATGCTGTTACTGCCTTCTTGGCAAAAACGATTGCATCTACTGCTCGCTTAGTGAAACTGGTTAAATCTACCTAAATACTAAACATACAGTAAGTATAGATGGAAACAAATTCATTCTCGCTACTAAAGGGTTACGAAGGAAAGGTTGATGCAAGGTGGCATCTAGCATATTCATTCTTCTACTACACCCACGTAACCATTATCGAATTTCGTTACACAATGGGAAGCAATGATATATCACGAAGCGATGGCATATGACATAAGAGTAGTTATGATGAATTTCATTGATTGTAAGCGCACTTTTTTCTCCTCATTTTTTGTTTTTTAATTATATTGTCTTGGAAGGGTGGTGAAGAGGAGTTGGTAGATTAATTTTTTTTTTCGGGGGATTTTTTTTTCCTTTTTGATTTTTTTTTTTTTGTTTGACGTTTTTGTTTTGTGTTGGTTTTTTTTTTTTTTGTTTTTTTTTTTTTTTTTTTTTTTTTTTTTGGGGGGGGGGGGGGTAAAATTGTTTCGGTTTGTTTTTTTTTATGTGTGTGTGGGGGGGGGGAGGTATGGGGGGAAGGGGGATTTATGGGTAGGGGGTAGGGGTTTGGTTATGACATTTTTAGGGAGGGGTGTTGTTTTTTGTTTTGTTTTTTTTTTTTGGGGGGGGGTATTTTATTTATTTGTTGTTTGTTTTGTTTTTGTTTTCTTGTTTGTTTGTTTTTGTGCTGGGTGATCTTTTGTTCATGAGGGTGTTTTTGGTTTCAATTTTTTTGAACTTTTTAATATAAAACATTTTTTTCGAGAAAATTATTTCTAATTTACTAAAATGTTATAAAATTAAAAACTAATATATATATATATATTATTATTATATTATTATTATTATTATTATTATTATTATTATTATTATTATTATTATTATTATTAAATAAGAAAACCAATTCATTTCTTTATATATTTTTAATCTACGTAAAAATGTTATATATATATATATATATATATATATATATATATATATATATATATATATATATATATATATATATATATATATATATAATTATATATAACTATAAAAATAGTTGGATGCTTGTTTTGAATGAATACAGTACAGTATGGTACCTTAGCGATGTTCCAGATTTGAGAGTTTTTATAGAGGTGAGTGCCATTTAAATTCGATCGATATTTGAAGAACGAGTTTTCTGGCCAAATATTTAAATACATGTTTTTTTTCCAGAGTAAGACAATTAACTGGTTAAAACAATCATTTATCCTCTGTGTAAAGATATTACAAACCATGTTGTGGGTATTCACGGTTCTTCTTTTTTTTTAAATCGTTATTTAACTTTCTTTTTGTTTTTAAATTCTGTTTTCTTTTGTTTTTTTTTCTTGTTGTTTTTTTTTCTTTAACTAAATTTTCTCATTTATCTTATTAAATTTTATATTGTTTTGATTTGATTTGTTTTTTGTTTTGTTTTGTTTTGTTTTTTTTTTTGTTTTTTTGTTTTTTTGTTTGTTTTTTTTTTTTGTTTGTTTGTTTTTTTTATCTTATTGGAAGTCTTTTTGTGTTTTGCTTGTTCTGTTGTTTTGGTTTTGTTTTATTTTTATTTTATTTTATTTTTTTGTTGTTTTGTTTTTTTTGTTTGTTTGTTTTGTTTTGTTTCGTTTTGTTTTGTCATTTTTCTTTTGGGGGTCTGTGATGGGTTTATTTGGTTTCTTTCTTCGTTTTGTTCCTTTTTTTTCCGATTGTTCATTTGATTGATTTGGGTTTATTTCTGTTTTGTTTTTAGTCTCGTTTTTGTGTTTGCTTTGTTTTGTCTGTTGGTCGGCGTTTTTCTTTTGTTTTGCTTTTTTAGTTCTCTTATTCTTTCTTTTTTCTATTTTTTTTTTTCTTTTCTGGGTGTTAAAATATTTTGATCCTATAAGTATCTGACAAAGAAACACAGAGACCACATCCAAGAACAGCATCGTGCTTCGTTTCTTGTTGATATTTTTTTTTTTTTTGCCATGCTACTTGAGAAGCTAGACTAGGTGACTTTCCACATGTGGTAAGTGATATACAGATAGACAATGAGTTTATACAGTAGGTTGTTTTGTTTGTTTGTTTTTCAATCTATGAACAAACTGGAAATACAAGGTCTAAGATTAACTTCCAAAGCACTCGGGGTGATGTTTTATAGGGCAATAAAAAGACAAGTAATTCCTTCGTTAAATTACTAAATACATGACAAAAGAATAATATCGATTTTCTCTCAATGATGAAAAATGACTTTTTGAGGTTTTGAGGAGTCGCCTTCTCACTTGCTGTTTCAAGGACAAAGCGATCGTGTTTTTTTCCAAATATGGTAGAGAAGTCCGTGACCGAGATAGATGTGATTCAATGGGGATTGATTTGATCAAATGCCAATTAGATAATTTGATGCAAAGAAAATCATATCTCGATTTTGTATTGTGTACAAGCTTTTATAAATAATAATACGAATGCACATAATTAATTAATTTTTTATTTTGTGAATTATCTATTATGATGGCACACCTCTATAAATAATATAGAAGTGATGGCGTTTTAATTCGGTTTTATAATATCAGGTTATAATGTTGAATATTAATTAACTCATCGTTGGTACCTGTAAATTAGGTGATATGGCCGCATTTACATCCAGAGAGCCTTGGTTTGAGCCCCGCTGCCTGAATTTATTTTTATTTATTTTTTTTGTTAGCAAGAAACGTAGACCCTATTAGGATCCACTTTGTGGCATTGCATTATGGTGGACGCCAATATTATCTCGGCCATGCTTTGGTCTTAAAAATGAGCCATCTGCTTGAATTAGCTGATGTAATTGAATATCAAATATTTGTTAGTATCTTGCAAGTTATAACATCTGTCATTTACAAGTAACAATGCCGTATACCATGGATTCGTCTTAAATGGCGCGATCTCCATTAACTTTGAACCATGGCTATTATATTTTTTTTAAAAAAAGGTTATAATATATTAATCTATTTCTTCACTTCATCATTATCATTAATTTTTGTTTTAATGAGCAACAATGGCAATTATGGGGAGGGGGAGGGGCGAGATTGCCCCATAATATGAAAACACGAACGTGATAATCAAACATGAACTCTCTTGTCGTCACAACAAAACTATCGTACTCGAAAAATACGAATCTAAATTTTTGCCGGAAAACTCGTCCTTCAAAACTCGATCGATTAAAATGAACCTCATCTTGGCGAAAATCTTCAAACCTGGGACTTCGCCAAATGCCACATTTGAGAAGGTTTGTTTTTTTTTTTTTTTTTTTGACAAAATGAGGGTCATTTCAATCCGTATATATTTGGAGTACGAGTTTTCTGGCCAAATTGTTAAATTCGTGTTTATCCAAATATGGTAGAGAAGTCCGTGACCGAGATAGATGTCGTGATTCAATGGGGATTGATTTGTCAAATGCCAATTATATAATTTGATGCAAAAAAAATCATATCTCGATTTTTATTGTGTACAAGCTTTTTATAAATAATAATACGAATATACATAATTAATTATTAGGACAAAGTAATATTACTACTACTACAACTACTTCTACTACTGCTACTACTACTACTACTACTACTACTACTACTACTACTACTACTACTACTACTACTACTACTACTACTACTACTACTACTACTACTACTACTACTACTACTACTACTACTACTACCTCTACTATCACTACTGTGCAAGTCTTTTTCTCTTTTTTTTTTACATTTTATAAACCTGTATAATATTATTATTTTACCAATTGAAATACAAGAGCATAATATCATTTTATAAATGAAAACCTGAATCAAATAAGTGCATTACATCTAAAAACTTTGAAATCCCAAAGTTGTAAAACTTTTATGATTTTCAGTGAAGCACTTTTAACGGTTATTTCCCTTGACGCAATCAAAGAGCATCAGTAGGTCAAACAGGTGGTGCGCAGTAGCCTCCGGCGCACGCGTATTGTGTAACGGAAGCCAGGAATCCTCATCGAGATACCAGTATCAAAACGTTCGCGCCGTCTGTTTCTCTGATCGTCTTATTTCCACCACGTATCTCATAATATTAAAGTTCCGTGTTAGTTTACAACACCCAAAGGAACGCGGAAGTAGGTATGATGTCTCGGTTAGCTATTTCAATCAAAAATCAAATACCCTCCAAGGAGCTGTCGGTCTTGATATCCTCCCGGGAGATTGGGGGAGGGGGGGAAGGGGGGGGGGGGGGGGGACTTCTACAAGATCTAGATGTATGCCAAAGAAAACATTTACTGGAAATCCTTGAAAGAGTCTGTCAAATTGTTTATAAGGCATCACTTGTCGCTCTTGGAAAAAAAGGAAATACCCTGAGATTGTGCTATCAACGAAGAAGGCATTTTGACAATTGATCTTTGACTCAAAATTGATGATGATAATGGTAGTAGTAGTAGTAGTAGTAGTAGTAGTAGTAGTAGTAGTAGTAGTAGTAGTAGTAGTAGTAGTAATAGTAGTAGTAGTAGTAGTAGTAGTAGTAGTGTAGTAGTAATAGTAGTAGTAGTAGTAGTAGTAGTAGTAGTAGTGTAGTAGTAGTAGTAATAGTAATAGTAATAGTAGTAGTAGTAGTAGTAGTAGTAGTAGTAGTAGTAGTAGTAATAGTAGTAGTAGTAGTAGTAGTAGTAGTAGTAGTAGTAGTAGTAGTAGTAGTAGTAGTAGTAGTAGTAGTAGTAGTAGTAGTAGTAGTAGTAGTAGTATAACCTCTACAACCGCCAGCCCCTGTTTTGACTTCAACTCGTATGATAGCTATATTATTATGAAATGTTAGATATGTTTATCTATCCATCCATCCATTCATCTATCCATCCATCCATCCATCCACTCATCCACCCATCAATCCATTCACATAATATCTGTTCGTTGTTTCGTCCGTCCATTATCAACCTATCCGATATTAATGTCACTGGTTTACTGGGAAAGGAAAATATTTATCCAAAAAGTAAAATATTATTTATCCATAATGTCTTTTGCTTGATACTTGATACTTTTACCAAAAGGTTGAATCTAATCAATATATTGTATCAAGTCAAATGAATGCTATTTTAGAACTATAAAATTTATTTATGTCAAAACTTAAAGTTCGAAGAAAGCAACACCTTGTCAAATGTCAGCTAATTATTGTTTATACCATTGTATGTGATTTGGAGAAAGGTAGATAGGGACTGTCTGAAGTCTGGGATCGTGAAAATACTAACGAAAAGGTTAAAATGGATGGGAACAACACAGACAATTTTATTTGCTTTCCACGTTAAGTTGTTTATTGTTGTGCTGACGAAGAGTTTGTACCCGAATCGTCCATTGTCTGTATTATTCCAATCCGAAGCCTTTCTATTTTCACTCTTTCGTTAGTATTGGGTGTGATTTGAGTCGGTACATAGTTTGGCAGCTTACTAGCCTAGCTTTTTTCTGATGATGTGTTCACGAAGTTTTGTCAAATCATCAAAATAAAATTACTTTTCATATTATTATTATTATTATTATTATGATTATTATTATTATTATTATTATTATTTTATTTTATTATTATTATTATTATTATTATTATTATTATTTTTATTATTATTATTATTATTATTATTATTATTATTATTATTATATTATTGTTTTTTTTATTATTATCTATTATTTTTTGTTTTTTATTATTATTATTATTATTATTATTATTATTATTATTATTATTATTATTATTATTATTATTATTATTATTATCATCATATCATTATTTCGTATGGTATTCAACCGAGTATCATAGAAATAAGGATCGAGGTGATCGTTCAGAAAATAGAATTTGTTGATTGAGACATAGAAAATGCCAGTAACTTGAGGATTTGTTGTTTTCTGTCAACAGTGTTGTCACTGCCTGTTCAAAACATCCACTTCACTGTAGATTGTACAACAACAATAAATAAATAGGAGTTGGTCAATAAAGAAAATGCCATCACTGTCAGTCGGAAACCAGTACGTCTAAAGAACGCAAGACAGCGTGGCTCAGCGGTTCGATCTTTGCTTCGTACTCAAAAGGCACCGCGCTGTGAGTCCTTGAGCATGTCACATCACGCTAGCTCACTTTGCGGCGCTGCACAGCGGCTGACGTCTGGGTTATTCCAGTCTTTCCTTGGAATAGACCCTAAAGACAAATTTTTCCATGGAGATGAATAAAGGGAGTTTTATTTTTAATTTTGTTTATTTTAAACTGTTGAAAAGAAACAGGAAGCTGTAGATTGAGCGTATGTCTATATTATAAATCGTTTAATCTTCCGTTCCTTTATTTATTCATAATGTGTGACACTTCACCTCAAAACGGTTATATGTGGGGATGGTTTTGATGCTAAAAATTGAATGAATAGTCAAAAGTATAATATTATATTGTTTAAATATAGTGTGTTTTATTGAGAACAATGTTTATAAATATTGTTTTAATTATGACAAAAACTTTAATATAACATTTCTTGTCATTGTAACGTTAGAATCCTGGGCGCACAGTTTGTAAATAAGTAGACTTATTCTGTGTGCACAATTTGTAAGTATACGTTTTAGAATCATATGTGCATAATTTGTAAATAAGTACAAGTCGTTAGAATTATGTGTGCACAATTTGTAAGTATACGTTTTAGAATCATAGGTGCATAATTTGTAAATAAGTACAAGTCGTTAGAATTCTGTGTGCACAAATTGTAAGTATACTGTTAGAATCATGGGTGCACAATTTGAAAGTACACGCCATAAGAATCCTTACCTGACATCTGGTTTCGTTCAAACAATACCGTTTTCGGGCGATGGGTCACATGATATGTGCACAGTAAGTAATTTACTTTGTAGAGTGTCAACGTTTTATACAAGACAGCACAAGGCTCAAAGGGATAGTAACCTGCTAGAATCTGTGGACTGTAATAATTAATGATCAAAAATAGATAAACAGAATACCTAACAATATTATGCTTTTAATATTTTTGTAAGTGGCTGAAGAAGTTTTTGAATCGAATAGTTCCGTGTTTGGTATTTTGTTCTTTTTCGAAGTTTTTATATCTATTCTTTTTTGTTCATTACTCTTTAAATACTCAAACGTCAAGTTAATTCAGACAATATGAAAAGAAAAGAAACACTTTATTTCCTCGCTTCCCGCTATAGATAGTTCGAAGATGACGTCACTCAGGTCTTTGTTTATATTTTTTGCCATCCGCGTTTATGAGTAATGCTCACCGAACTCTATTAACCTGACTATAAACGTTCATGGATACACACAGTTTTGTGTGTTGGTCCGTTATACTTCCGGATGGCAATGTTATGAGCTTCTTAGCCAAGCGCATACTATCTATATTATGCCCTTATCCTGCGTAGACCTCCAGTCAGCTTTTAAGGGATTTTCACTGTGAACACAAAAATTCAACTGTTCCCCGTTTCTTCTTTACATAAAACGGCTCTGCATAGAAAACAAATGTTTTGTTGAAATGCAATATCATCTTTTTAATAATAAATATATAGATACACTTGATGTGCAATTTTATCCTATTGTTTAAAAGCATTTGATTTATACGCAATCCTTTTTTAGCACGAGTGTACCGCTACCACGATATTGTATCTGCATATCTTTTTGTGCCACCCATTGTCGGTATTATGAAATCTTATCATTTTTCTCTCAAGGGGGAATTTTCTATAATTTAAAATAACTGCGTGATGCAGGTATTTTGAACCTGTTTGGATGTTTAGTGCATATTCCCACTCTACTGAAAGAGGTCTCCCGCAGAGTTGATGATTTAGTAGTTTGTGTAACGTACAACTGGAAAACCCATCAATGGTACAGACACCACGTTCTTACCCAATAAAACAGAAAATAATAAGGATCGTGGTGATTTTGTAGTGAAGTGTGCAATGATTTTTTAACAAAACAGTATATATACGTTTTACTGACGTATTTATGCTTTGTAGCTTGTAGAGTGAAGATAATGTAATTAAATTTGCACGCTTGAGGATAATAAATCTCTCTCTCTCTCTCTCTCTCTCTCTCTCTCTCTCTCTCTCTCTCTCTCTCTCTCTCTCTCTCTCCCTCTCTCTCTCTCTCTCTCTCTCTCTCTGTGTGTGTGTGTGTGTGTGTGTCTGTCTCTCTCTCTATCTATTTATCTATCTCTTGTATTTCTTCTATTTCTCTGTCTCTATCTGTCTATCTATTTCTCTCTCACTCATTCCACGTCTCTCTCTCTCTCTCTCTCTCTCTCTCTCTCTCTCTCTCTCTCGCTCTCTCTCTCTCTCTCTCTCTGAATTTTTGTTTGTTGATTTATTGTGATTTTTGATTGCTTGTTTGTTGGTTTTGTTTGGGTGTGTGTGTCTGTGTGTGTGTGTGTGTGTGTGTGTGAGAGAGAGAGAGAGAGAGAGTGTGTGTGTGTGTTGGGGTTTTTCTTCTTGTTTGTTTTTTTGTTTTGTTTTTTTAGTTATTGTTTTTGTTTTGTTTTTTGTCTTTGCTTCATTTTCAAAATTTAACCCCATCCTTACAAACAACAGGAAAATTGTCATATTCGTTGCTATACATTTTCCTTATTCAGAATTGTTTTGTACATCACAGAATTATATGAAAAATCTTTGCCATATTAATAGAAAACTCAATGCTTAAAATGCTGCACGAAAGTAGATCTATGTATAGTAAGTATTTATTTTTCTTACGTTTATTTCTTTTGGGTGTAAAAAGTTTTGTATTGGGTGCGTCTGATGTTTGGTAGAACATCCTGAAAATGATCGGTAAGGAGAGAATATGATACCATGGAAATTAAAGACAAATTATGATTAAGAAACTCGCTGTGCGGCTATGTGGTTTTGTGGTATGACACTCGCTTTCGGATCGGATGGTCCTGGGTTCGAGCCTCACGCGGCGCATAGTTGAGTCCTTGGAAAAGGCTCTTTACTTACATTCTCTCACCGTACTCCGGTGTAAAATGAGTACGTGGCCGTTAACAGCTTTGTCTCTGTAAGAAAAAAAAATATTGTAATATCGCCTAACAGGCGTCATGTCTCGTTCTAATTGTTATGTGTTGTTGTTGGTCAGGGGCCCTTTGTAAAGAGCTTTGAGTAGGTATATTGGATATTGCGCCATATAAAACCTCAAGTTTGTTTGGGTTTTTTTTTTGTTTTGTTTTGTTTTTTTGTTTTTTTGTTGTTTTTTTTTTTTTTGGGGGGGGGGGGTTGGGTGATTTTGTTGGGGTTTTTTTTTTCAATGATTGGGGAGCTCCGAAGGCTCAGTTGGCACTACTTCACACTCGAAGGGTTCGGGTGAAGTCGAGATATTTTTATTTTACCCCCCCCCCCCCCCCGACTTGTGTCCTGACCAAAGGTAGCATGTAATTGCTATTATCCGGTTCACGCTGTAGAAACGAGAATAAACTCCGTCTACACGGGCCTAGTGGCTTTGAATGACTACTTTTCTTTTCAATGATTTGCAAAAGTATGCAGATTTCAAATAGTTGCCTCGACAAATTGATGAATCTATAATATTATATTTCCGTATAGATTAAATAAATCATAATATTACAAGTACCACATATTGAAAGTGCCGTCAATAATTTTAGAAATTTGATATATTATCAGAAAGCGATACTTGACATGAATGGGTTTTTTTTTTATTTTCTAACCAAAAACAACACTCGACAACAGATAAGATTATGTTCATGGCATTTTCATTCGCTGGAGAGAGAAAAGATAACTTCTTTCACAGATAATGTTTGCACACACCTGACATGATTCTGTTAAAATAAAAACAGAACTTGAAAGAACAGAAATAAAGGAAAGTATTAAAAAAATCTAAAAAAAAAAACGTACATGAAATACGGAGGAGAACGTTCCGACTCCCTTATGTTCAAACCGAAACGTAAATTGAAAACAACTTTTGTTTCGTTCTTTACTAGTGTTTGTCTTTTTAATATAATTAATATTGTTTCGTTGATTATAAAATCACCTGCCGAAACTGCCTACTTTTCACGCACCATATCTTCTCGTACGTGTTTTATTTACATAGCCTTTTCCCGCCAAATACAAGTCGTTGAATTGGGGTGAGGAGAGAGGAGTACACTCCATCGGTAGATTGGTTGTTTTTGCAACAATCGTTAAATCGCGTTCAAAAAAAAATGACGCTAACGATGAAATAATAAGTGGATGTAATCTTTTAACACTTAGGAAAACAACGCATTTTAGGGGGGGGGGGGGGGGGGTTATTCTATATCTCGGTTGATGTCGGGTGGAAGCTCAGAAAACATCATCGTTATCATCATCATCATCATCATCATAATCATCATCATCATCATCATCATCATCATCATCATCATTTTCATCATCATTATCGTCCTCGTCGTTGGGTCGTCAATGTCGTTATCATACCAACATCATAATCCTTATCTTGACTTTATCAGCGTCATCATTATCATTATCATAATAATTATCGTTGTCGTCGTAGCCACCGTCAATTTTTCGTAGTACCATCGCCATTATCCTTATCATCATCATCAGTATTTTTTAATATCATTATCATTATTATCATTATCATTATTATCATTATCATCATCATCATCATCATCATCATCATCATCATCATCATCATCATCATTATAAGTATTGGTATTATCATAGAATTGGTCGCCTTAATGTGATGACATAGCGAGCCGCAATGAATGTATTGACCTGTTGGACGAACGGACTTTAAAAATCTCTTGGCCTAAAACATACAGGTTACCAGTTGTAGCTGTATGTTTGGAGACCACAATAACAGTAACAAAAGAATGAAAGAGTTCCAGTAATAGAAGACCTAGTGGAACGAAATCAAAAGACCACTTCCTGGATGAATTATGAGTCATAAGCCAACTCGAAGGAAATCCTGAAAAATAAGAAGTT
>NC_088360.1:111108073-111118073 GCF_034508935.2 Berghia stephanieae
ATATGATTTATAAAGTCGATTGTGTCAATGAGTGTCCGTAGTATTTTTTTTTTAATTTCCCCCTTACACCCTCTTAAGTTAATAAACAACAACCATTTGTGATTGGTCAAGAACAGGGGAGAGAGAGAGAGAGAGAGAGAGAGAGAGAGAGAGAGAGAGAGAGAGAGAGAGAAATAACCCCGTGGCAGAGAGGTCTTATCTTAGCATTGTAACCCGGAGATTCCGAGTTCTATACGCAAACACACACACACACACACACACACACACACACACATACACACACCTACATACACACAAACATACACAAGCACCTCGCTCTATTATATGTGGCATCCATTCGGCGGTGCTACATTGCTCTGACGCTCTGATATATTATTTAGATATTTCCATGAATAGACTATGAAATAAAAACTCATGTGTCATCGTGAATAAAAAAGGACATTTCCCCCCTTTATTTTTCAATAATTTCTTTTTATCATTTAAAAGGGGGCTCGAATTTCGACACTGGCCCTAAAGTCGACACTCTTAGATAGCCTGCTTTCAAACCTAATTATTACCTGTTTTCGGACATAAAAACAGTGATGTCATTTTAACCGCCGATAAATTGTGCGGCTATGTGGTCTAGTGGTATGTCACTCGCTTTCGGATCGGAAGGTCCTGGGTTCGAGCCTCGCTCGGCGCATAGTTGAGTCCTTGGAAAAGACTCTTTACTCATATTCTCTCACCGTACTCAGGTGTAAAATGAGTACCTGGCCGTTAACAGCGTTGTCTTTGTCCGAAAAATTGTAATATGGCCTAACAGGCGTCATGTCTCGTCCTACATGTTAAATGTTGCTGTTGACCAGGGACCCCTTGTAAAGCGCATTGAGCACGTTAAGTGGATATTGCGCTATATAAATGCTAATTTTTTTTTTAATTTTCTTTCTGTTTCACATACTTTTCGATTTAAAAACGGATGGATGTTTTGTTTTTTTTTTCATGCGTAATCTTACGGTTCATGAAATCCGCTTCAACACCCGCCATTTTGTAAAATATTAATGGGTGGACCGAATTTCGAGACCCTCCGGTAAAAGTCGGTGTTTTAGAAACTTCTGATTTGTTAAAAATAAGTATACTTTTATTCCAGGTACCTTTTCTGTTCGATCTTTGTCATAGGTCTTGCATTTCAGTCCCGAATCTAAATAAAAACTGACTAAAACACACTTTCTACACACTGTTTAACATAGGTGCACATCAAATGAAGGTAGTGACGTATTTTAACACATATTTTCCGGTTAAATTTAGCAACATCTGCAGAGGCGGCACCGTCTACAGATAGATGGAGTGTCCAAAGCTATTATAATTTCTATTTCTCAATGCATATCTGTAAATGTGAACGACCGCCTCTATTCGGTGCTATATCGGAATTAACCAAGTTTCAAAACTGAATTTACAGGAAAAACCGACGACAGAAAAACAAAAGCTAAGCCTAAAATAATCCTTTAGAGTCAATCGGACCATGGAGCCGGTTATATATAATGTGAAATGGACAATAGCAATGACTTGCTTTCCTTTGGATAGGACACTAGTCTATCATAAAATACTTCCACCAAGTCTAACAGACCCAGCTACCAAACCCCTGCTGGGTGGACATGGGGATCAGAAAAAATCTCGACTGCACCCGGGATCGATCACGGTCCCTCTGCGTGTGAAGCGAGTGCTCTACCAAATGAGCTGACCCCAGTGCCTAAAGTTGGTTATGTGCGGCTATGTGGTCTTGTGGTATGACACTCGCTTTCGGATCGGAAGGTCCTGGGTTTGAGCCTCGCTCTGCGCATAGTTCAGTCTTTGGAAAAGGCTCTTTACTCGCATTCTCTCACCGTAATCAGGTGTAAAATGAGTACCTGGCCGTTGACAGCGTTGTCTCTGTCCGAAAAAGTTTTAATATCGCCTATAAGGCCCGTCTTACATGTTGCATGTTACTGTTGTCCAGGGACCCCTTGTAAAGCGCTTTGAGCACGTTTTGTGGAAAGAAGAAGAAGAAGAAGAAGAAGAAGAAGAAGAAGAAGAAGAAGAAGAAGAAGAAGAAGAAGAAGAAGAAGAAGAAGAAGAAATACATACTTAAAGACCAAGTATCTCATTTTATGTCATGATTTATCATTTTGATGAGGTAAAAATATATTATATTGAAATAAGACTGAGAGATCAAATCAGTGGGCTTTTTATCCAAGTTAGGATACGCCACTGCATGTGTTGAACTCGTGACGTAGGTGTCGAAATTAGGGCCACTAGAATGTGGGCCCAGTGTCGAAATTAGGGCCACCATCAGAAAAAAAAAATACACACCGTAAAAATGCAAAATTGCATAAAAATAATAACGAATATATTAATGTATATGATATTAAAGAAAAATCATGTATCTATTTGATGGTGCAAACCGCACGTTGATAGCTTGAAAACAAATCGAGCGGTAAGGTTTTAAACAAAGAACACCAAAAACAAGGTCACATTCGGGGCCCCTACCTTATTTGTTTTCATTTAAGACGACAAATTGATACATACTCCCCAAGATCATTAAGTGCATGAAAAATAATTTTGGTGCATGTCGCCTAATTTATAAAAATAAGTCGCGGGGGGGGGGGAGGTTAGCGATGTGTGGATGACGGGGAGTCGAAGGGGTAGGAGATGTTATCATCCTAGATGTTAAGCTTTGTTGTTTTTTGGGTTTTTGGGATTTTGTGTGTGTGTGTGTGTGTGTGTGTGTGTGTGCGTGTGTGTGTGTTTCTCTCTATTTTTTGTGTGTGTGTGTTTCGGGGGGGGGGAGGAGGGGGCTGCATTTGCCTTTTGCTGTTTTATTTTATCTTTTTTTTTTTTTCTATTTTTTTTGTTTATTATTTATTTTAAAATCCACTTAGTTGGGGTCAAATATTTCTGGTGTAAAAAATGCTATCAGTTGCCTCTTCTTTTCTTTAATTACTATGTTTTTAAGTGCAAAAAGCAGCGATAAATAGAAAGCATAGGAAGCTCTATGTCCCAAGCTTAGGTGCATATATTATTATTTGCAGTCGGATAACCGATCACAATCATGCTATAGACATGATTTTGTTTTGGTTCCACAGTATTTCCATTAAAAAATAATAATAATAATAAATTTTAAAACTTGAGCTTTTTTATCGCGCAATATCCACTAAACGTGCTCAAACTGATTTACAAGGGGGTCCCTGATCAACAGCAACAAGTAACATGTAGAATGTGACATGACGCCTGTTAGGCGATATTCCAATTTTTCAGACATAGACAACGCTGTTAACGGCCGGGTACTCATTTTACACATGAGTACGGTTAGAGAATGTGAGTAAAGAGCCTTTTTCCAAGGACTCAACTATGCGCGGAGAGGGGCTCCAACCCAGGACCTTCATACCACTAGACTACAGCCGCATATTAATAGAGCAGTGAGACTATAACAATTTGGGTTATCAGACCTGCAGATAAGTATACGTCATTCCAAGCCCACCATGTAGTCCAAATTTATTCATGACACTAATCGAACTGGACAAATTATTTTGATCTCTGAAGAATGAAACTCCTGTCCATCCTTCGGTGACTCGGTTGCTCTGTCTGTAAAATCTGAAGAAGAGGGCATTGCGATAGATTGGTATCCTAGTCCATGAAAACTACAGAAATTGGGATAGATTCACCCAAGTTGCCAATCAAATCACTGATATTTGTCAGAAGGTTGAAGTGTTTGCTAGTTTGGACATATTATCGTATGCGTGAGAAAATAGGATTGGTCATTTATATAAAGCAACGTCCACTAAAAGTACTCAAAGAACTTAATGTGAAAATCGGACGGTCACCCATCATAACGCGTCGTAAATATACGAGCGTAATTTTTTTTTCTAATGTTCACCATGATAAATAATTTATCAAATCAATGTTAAACTCATGCCATCAATTCCCAAAATTATAATAAGAGAAAATGTAAAAGATAATCCATGGAGATGAAAAATTAGGGAACAGTCAATGGTACAGGATGAGGAGCTGAAATACAACCAAAAAAAAAAACACTCCTCGAGCCACGATGATTTTTTGGGATGGGTAATTTTTTCTTTATTGCTTTGTCTGACATTGTATCATGCACACTTTTTTCAGATCCATGTAGATGATGACAATATCAATTGTCCAAGTTAATAAGCTAATGTTATGTACAACGATTGTTTTTGACGTTTTCGGGCGCCCTACACTCCAAAATAAACAAGTGGGCAAATTTACCTTATCAAGTTATCGGAACTAACGTGTTTACCGTGGCTAATTTAAATCTGCCAAAGCCAAACACTGCTTTTGAAGGCCAATTCTATTATCTTGATTGGTTCTTCTGGTTCAAGTGGTTCTAAATATAGCTCTTTTTATTTAACTGATTGGAGATAAGATTGGTGGCGCCATCATTTGTAACCTGCTGTATTGAGCAAAGTTTTGGCGGAAAGGGAGATAATGTAATTCACTGCATCAGACAAAATAGTATATTATGAGGGTTCTGTAAGTTACTGATGGATTATATAATTCTTCAGTACTAATTGTTAAGCTAATACTCACAGCTATTTATATCTATACTGCTCAATTGAACTAAGTGATATCAGTTTTCTTTGTTTACTATAAGATCTGAACGAGTATTTTAAAAAAGACTTATCCGACTTTCGTTTTAATTGCAAAGTCAAGCTTCATATTTCATTGTTCCAATTTTGTGTGTGCAAAATTTTGATCACATTTGTTATTATAAAGTATTAAACTATCATACGTTCAAATTTAATTTTTAACGATTATTATGGTGCCTTGATTATCAGAGCATGTTCCAAAAATTTGATTAAAGTTGGTCATACACAGCAAGCTGTGACAAAAACAATGTGTGAGTTGTGATATGGGGCAGCTAGGTTTGCGACTCAATAATGTTATTGATTTATTCAACTGAAAAACGTCGCCATATCAAGATACGTAATATATAATATTATATCGAGAAACCAGAAACTGGAATTAATATTGAAATGCCACAAGTTTAGAAACACCAGTAACTGTGATTCCTTCATTACAATGTTGATTCTAAGTTGGCTACATAGAACCTGCCTTTACCCAAAGCAATAACAGGCAACCGTAAATCGTTCTTTCCTCTATCCATACGAGATAGAAGTCGACTTGGAAACATAATTTGGTCCCTCATGGGGGCAGGAACATGGACTCCTCGAAACTGGTAACGAGGTTGCCAGGCTTCTGTACCAGCAAGAGAAGACACTGGATGGCTGCAAATAGACTAAGATCAAGAACCTGTCTAACGGCAGCAGCGACGCTTCGTCAGTGGGGACTTTCCACTAATCATTAAATAAAACTTGGGCTTTTTATAATGTACTGTAATGCGTTCCATAATGTACCTAAAGCGCTCTACGAGCCCAAGCCGACATAATTATTGAAAGAGACATGATTCTTGTAAAGCGGTATTTTATTTCTTTTTCCACAGACACAACGCTGCTATCTGTGAAGTTCCCATTTTTCAAAAGACTATGTTGACTACATCTTACTCCCTATCCCCTTTTTCATCTTCATGGAATATTGCTCTGGAATAAACTCTTCACTATCTTATCGGAAGAGAGAAATGTTGTTAATATATAAACGTTAATAATTTATCACTACGTACGCTGCAATGAACAACATATGCTGTAAAGGTTAAAGCAATAATTTCTACTTGTCACAAAGCATATTATTTCGAATACGGCATTGATTTGTTGAAGGGTAAAAGTCAATAAAAGTCAATATATAGAAAAAAGCTAAAGCTGTTTCTGCCTTTTTCCTGATCAAATATGAATTTGGTTTTGATAGCGTGCAATCGAGTTCCACGTTAAACGCTGAAACCAACCTTGACATTATGAATTTGTAGTGACATTTGAATTTATCAATCCATCGTGTTGACAACACAATGTTGCATTTTTATTGCAATGCACTTTGTTGGAATTGATGATGCTGTATAAATTTTGATGCGAAGATGATGTAAGAAAATATGGCATCTCCTGAACAGTGGTATCGTGTCTGTTTGGTTTGACCAGAGTCCAATGAAAACAAGTTTGAATCCCTTGATATTTTAATCTAAGGGAAGCTTTTATGACAGGATTTAAAACATATTTTCACTTCGTCCTATCATTCATAGCCATCAAATATGAGAGTACGGTTTTTTTCTTGATATATATGTGAATGTATATATATATATATGGGTGTCTATGCGCATTGACATAATATACGTAAAATAGTAAAGTGTGTCCTTTGGTGGAGATCATGTGTATTTATCGGGATTAGAATTGTAAGTAGTTTAAGACAAGACAAGAGGACAGATTGTTGTGGATCTACTTCTGTTGTCTATTTGAACTTGTCATTTTTCTCTTATTTTTTCTTTATGCTTGATAGTCTGATTTAAAACTTGAGCATATAAATATATATATATATATATATATATATATATATATATATATATATATATATATATATATATATTATGCCGACTGAAGACGTGGACGAAAGCCACAGAAACGAACGTCTTGGCCATATAATGTAATTGATAATTTATATTTTATATTAGCTCTTACCATCATTATCGAGCACTTTCGTACCTACAAGTACCCACCAACACTCACAATATATATATATATATATATATTATATATATTATATATATATATATATATATATATATATATATTAGAGAGAGAGAGAGAGAGAGAGAGAGAGGAGAGAGACACTATATATATATATATATATATATATATATATATATATATAGAGAGAGAGAGAGAGAGAGAGAGAGAGAGAGAGAGAGAGAGCGCAATATCCACCAAACGTGCTCAACCCGCTTTATCAGGGATCCCCAGCCAATAGCAACACTAAACTTGAAGGCCGAGGTATGACACCTGTCAGGCGATATTACAGCTTTTTTTCGGATAAAGACAACATTGTTAACGACCCAGTACTCATTTTACACCTGAGTACGATGAGAGAATGTGAGTAAAATTGTAAATTAAAAATTATTGACCTCCAGCAACCTGTTTTTCCGGCGTTGATTTGATCTAAGAATGTCAGAAGAGTAAAAAAAAAACATGTAAACAAACAAATATGCAACAGTACAATGATGGGTCGATCCATGGATTGAAGGATATAAGGTCCGCTGCACCAAATGCATACTTTTATCAATGAGTATATTCCATTTTTTTAACCATGCCAAACTCCGAATAATGATTTGATTTACGAATTTCCGTCGGCCTACTCTAATAAATGCATTTATTATGACTTAAATTGTCTTCTTTCTTGTCTTTCTTTTTAAAATAAATGCAGCTTACGTGATATTATGATCATTATTATGAGAAAACCATTCAGTCAAACATGAGAACCATAAAAATCACTAATAAATATCACCATCGAGCATTATCAACTTATACCTCATAATATCTTCATATATATTATGTGGTCCTTGTTTACAAGAAAAATTGAGTAAGACAAGAGTGGACATAATGTAATACACCGCCAGATTAAAGCAATAATATGCCTACACTTTTCAATCTCATAAATCCAAATAATAAGAGACCTATCGTTTATATTGTTTTATATGGAATTTTGGTACAACACATTCAGTCAGTTGTATCCAAAACGAGTAACACTTAGATAAATGAGTTATCAATTTTGGGGTTTTCGGCAAGAACCGTTTTAAAATGTCAATAGCGATACCGGAACAGAGAAATAATAAGTTTGATTATTATAGTTTACCGGGAATTCTTTTTGTAAAGATATGCAATTTTATTTTTGTGTTAGCTTGTCTTTTTTGTTTGTTTAGTTTTTGTTTTGTTTTGTTTTTTGTTTTTTGGGTTTTTTTTTTTTTTTTTTGGTTTTTTTTTTTGTTTTGGGGGGGGGGGGGGGGGGGGTTTATAGCACCTGCTTAAAACAATAAATCTCTCCGAGTTTTAAGAACCAAGAGACTAGCAATGCATAATGAAGCATAATGCCATTAACTGACAAGGCGTGATAACGAAGCATTATTTTTTAATCCTAAAATATCCTCAAGACGTTAATTTACAAAGCACTCTAATGAAACAATGATAAAGCACAATGCAATTATTTCTCAAGGATTCAAAATATTTTTTCTCCTGATCTATTTTTAATCTATTGCTATCTAGGGAGTGTATTGCGGTGAAGTCATCGTGTATTATTTCATAAATAATGAGTAATATGCCAAAGTATTGCTACAGTTTGAAATAGGTCAAGGATTAATAGATAGTGTTGCACTTTTTAAAATATCATAATGTTTTTCACGACCTGCTTCGTTTTGCGTCTTGGGATTGCTGAATTGTCTATTGACAATGCGGAAAAAAAATTAAATCTAAATAAAATGATATTTCGAGTTCAGTGGTTATGCATTGTGATCAACGTGTATATCTATTTGCAGGTCTAATAATCGAACGCAAGTAGGGGCATCTTTTCACATTGTTGCCATGGACAATATTTTGCGTTGGTTTGAGAGTATTTTTATTACAACAATGAAACCATGACATTTGGGTTATAAGACCTGCAAATATATGCACATCGATTCTGACGAATGTGTTGAGACATATCGTATCATATAACGTCATTTATAGTGGTCGTGGTTGTAATTTTTCCACCTTTCCGCTTAGCATCGCTAACTGCCGTCGCCAAGGCATTCCACGAAGGATTATAGATAGTCTATAACAACAACAAAAACGTCTGATATCAACCGGAGTCCCCTATAATATTATTCGATTGGGCAAACTGGGATCTAATCATCTTGCCCAAGGAAAAAAAAACAAAATTGCCTGACGTGAACTCGAACCCGGGACATTCCAGGTCACAATTCATTGCCTTACCCATTTGGTTACCTCTCCCACCATGGTTATGATAATGTAAATATATGTAACCGATCATCTCAAAAGGGTATTATATCAGGGTGAAACAGGTGCCAAAACGTGATCTTATTATCATAGAACGACAATTACGTCACTCAAATCTTTGTTATTATTTTTGGCCAGCCATTTTTATGAGTAGTTCTCACTAAATTGTATCAATCAGACTATTGTCGGTCAAGGTTACACACAGTTTTGTGAGCTGGTACGTTGTATCCGGCTGGCGGAATATTGTGAGTAAATTACCTAAGCACACAATATCAATAGACATGAGATTTTAGTTTTGATCAATTTGTCAATAATGACCCAAGTTTCATATTTAGAATTATAAAATCAATTTATTTTTAGCACGGAACTCATCCCGACATATTACCGTTTTGAGACGTCCGGTCACAAATGATGCTAGAGAATCTGGTTCTGGTAGTGAGTGATGTAGCTGGAGGCAATGCGGCTATGTGGTCTTGTGGTATGTCACTTGCTTTCGGATCGGAAGGTCCTAGGTTCGAGCACAGTTCAGCGCATAGTTGAGTCCTTGGAAAAGGCCTTTACTCACATTCTCTAACCGTATTCGGGTGTAAAATGACTACCTGGTCGTTAACAGCGTTGTCTCTGTTGGAAAATTTGTAATATCGGCTAACAGACGTCATGTCTCGTTCTACATGTTACGTGTTGCCGTTGGTCAAGGACCCTTTGAAAAGCACATTTAGTGGATATTGCGCTATAAAAAAGCTCTATTTTAAGACAAAGACAAAGATGACGTGCATAATTATCTACGATAAAAACTATGACGGTCTCCTGGTATAACAATGCGCGTTTGGCTTGTAAGGTCATGGTTCGAGCTTGTTTTGTTTTTGTTTTGTTTTGTTTTTTGTTTTTTTGTTTGGGGTTTATTTGGTTGTTGTTGATTTTTTGCTTTGTTTTTTTTTTTTTGCTGTTTTTTTTTTCTTTGCAATGTAAGAAATAGAATTTATTATAACGAATAGAAATTATCCTCAAATTTCCTATTTGTGCCTGTAAAGTTTAGTTTACTGATCTTCAAACTGAGCTTTCAGAGCTGTAGTTTTTATGTTATTTCCCCT
>NC_088360.1:111123073-111145573 GCF_034508935.2 Berghia stephanieae
ATCTTCAATGATGTAGGAGCAAACATCGTTCTGTTAGTATGAATAGTAGAAGAGAGATCGTCAGCTATTCTATCGTATAATAATAAAACAATTTTGTCATTTATTGTTACCCAAAATAGGCACGCCAAGCTGGTATCATATCGGAATAAACTAAAAGGAGATTAATGTGTTTTTAAAGTGAAAATGATGGGAAAGTTACGTCTAATAACACTTAAAACCATAATGATCTCTCTCTCTCTCTCTCTCTCTTTCTCTCTCTCTCTCTCTCTCTCTCTCTCTCTCTCTCTCTCTCTCTCTCTCACACACACACACACACACACTCTCTCTCTCTCTATCCATGTTTCTATCTATCTATCTCTATCTTTCTATCAATCTATATCTCTATTAGGGCATAAACACACCTGGGATCTTGTATGGAGAAAGGATAATTAGCAGGAGATATGCAGACAATATAGTAACTTAGTAACTGGTTCTAAACTATCGGAACAATGGCGGACGCCCTTATGAAATACTTCTCAGACGAGCATAACAGTTTATCCAGAGGAGAAAAACATTATAAATCTGATCATGTTTTGACTTTTATACATTCTGGTCACATAACATGTGAAAAAGTTCTAGCCAGCATGAAGAATAAAAAGTACCGATTTTCTTTGTTTAGAACCAAGCTGCTCGTTGCTGGTCGGACGTGACATCAGGCTTTTGAATCCTATTGTAGGCAGTTGAACAGGTGCGTGTAGAATGGACAAGCTCTAGGTAGATAACGGGGTGTGAGATTAGCAATCCGTTATCAAAGGGGTAAGTTTCCGATATCTTGACTATTCCATTCCTTTATCCCTTAAGCGAAATTTGGAACAGTTTTATATTGACATTGTAGACGAAGAACTATCCATATTAAGTGCTTTAATTAAAGGTGTTAATTTCCTTTTGCAAATATTGTTGTCCAATATCAATTGAAGGGATTTTGAATTAGACGCACGAGCGAGTGAAAATCGCTTGTCACAGGGGCCATGTTCCGGTGAACGTTCTTGTGAAATACATACCTCCTTTCCTGCCGCATAGATTAGTGACAAAACGCCAATTTTCATTTAAAGAGTAATTTTAAGTCAAACATTCTTAAACCTGAGATATCTTGCAGTAGAAGTTCTGAATGTTTTAATTAAAGGTTTGAATCAAACAGGAAATAAAAAGCGTCTTTTTTTTCTGCTCAGCGCAATGATATCACGCGAGCACTTACTATTCAAGGATTTCAATCAAAGGGAAATAATCAAAGAAAAGGTTTCTTGATGAAAAAATAATTTATTGCTCTCTCACCTTCATTCTTTTCAGTTGAGGCTCAAGTTGACGCTCACTCGACATTGTTTTTGTTTTTTTGTTTTGTTTTGTTGTTGTTGTTTTTTGTTTTTTTGTTTTTTGTTTTGTTCGTTTTTGTTTGGTTTTTTCTGGGTTTTTTTTTCTAAAAACGATTGCACGAAGAGAGCCTAATAACATCATTGTTGTTTGAGACTCAATGGAAATCACAGATAAGTAGCATCGTCGTAATACGTTCTTGGTGAAAACGTCAAGGTTCGCAGTTCAAAACAAGTAGGCAATGATGAAGACAAAAATTTAAAAGACAATTAGTCTTACCATTAACCAATTAATTGCCGCACTTTGAAAAAGGCATGCATTTAAACATTTGGCCAGAGAATTTGTTCTTTAAATATCGATCGATTTAAATTACCTTCTTCTTGGCAAAATCTCTCAAACCTGGAACCTCGATGGGTGGACAAGAGGATCGGAAAAAAAATCTCGACTGCGCCCAAGATTGATCTCGGTCCCTTTGCTTGTGAAGCGAGAGCTATCGGAACACCTGATTTCTCCCCATACACAGGTATAATATGAATACCCTGCAGGCCGGTAACAGAGCTGTCTTTGTTGAAAAAAAAATGCAACCGGGCCTTAAAGGTCTCCCGTTGGTAGATCACTCGCTTCACACGCAAAGGGACCTAGATCGATCCCGGGTGCAGTCGAGATTTTTTCTTACCCCCCCCCCCCCCTTAGACCTATATTATTACATGCATCCTTTGGCTTTGGACATCTTGATAAGCGCTTACAACACGTTTAGTGGATATTATGAAATCGAAAAGTCAACGTTTTACTATACTATGTTTGTTAAGACGAGACATGACGCCTCGACTATTAGGTGCTATAATAATATATTTTATGTTGTCAGTGGACAGATACCAATTTTATACCTGAATAATATTCATTCATTCATATTTCCATATTATGGAGAGAAAACAGAAAATAGGAGGAGCAAAGAGCCATTTTCCAAGGATTCGACTTTACGGCTATCAAACACAATAAACCGGCATGTTATTCAGACTATCTATCTTTTCCATATTGTCCTCTACCACAACCTATTCTCCTTCCTCCTTTCTTCCCTCTTAAATATGCCCCCCCCCCCCCCTCCTCCCCTCCCCTCCCTAAATTTACATCATTTTTCCTTTCCCCCTCCCCCCTCCCATATCCCCTTTAAAAAGAGATGCAGCATTTATGTATGCTTTTCAACTCACCATTGCTCCTGACTTTAATTTTGTGAGCAGTAAGGGTCATCTTTGACGTACGCAAGCTCATCCATTCGCATGTACGAAACTGTGAATGGACATCTCACAGACATGATAACACATCCATCTATCCAGCCCATTTCATCTCACGCTCTTAAAACCAGGTTTAGCTTCTCTCATAAACAGGCAGTAAAGAGAGACATAGATCAAGAACTATTCGTAACAATTTTGATGGACGGACATAATGACTTTACCAAATCCCAAAACTCACGCGCGCTGGATGATGACTCCCGACACTCACGCCCAACATCCGCTTCACTCATCCTGACAGAAAGTAAGTATTCTTCGTGAAATATAGAATTCGAAGCACGAATCTCCATTTAAAAGAACTAATAACGGTGGTGGAAAAGGGCACGTCAAAAGAATGTGACTTTTATTTTGAAAATGGGAATTTTGAATTTCAGATGTCTTCTTTTACTCGGGCGATTTATCATAATTCATAATGGATTGATTTGAACCAAAACACTAGAATCTGAAATTTTAAGATATGATAAACATACTGTTGATACTCAAGGCCACACTGACCATTGACACCGGTTTCCTTTATTCTTAACGACTAAGCCAGGAAAGGGGGGGGGGGGACAATCGGAAGTGACTTACAACCATTATTAAATGTTCAAGAATTTGTGATTGGTTATTATGATTAAACCTGTAAAAGTGTGGCCCTACAAAATATAGGCGACAATGTGAATTTTGTTGCCATGACGTCAGAATTAAAACTAAAGCTGCCATCATGCATGCTTACATTCTGAAATGGAAGTCACGGTAAAGTGTTGTTAACAAAAATACAAAATCACAAATTGAAAACACTCTAACAACTCTTAACAGGCAAAAGTGATGCGACTGGCAGCCTATCTTCCATGATAAAATCATTTGGAGACCGTGAATGATTTTGTTTCGGGTCGCAGTTTTATTATCCGTTTTATACTTGATTTAAAAAGTTTTCTTTCTAAAAAAAAATGAATCAGCAACCATATATATCTTCACATATCTTCTGAAATATGTCCTTTCACTGCCTTAAACACGGCATGAAACTGAAACAATCTTAATGAATCACATTTATTTTTGATTATGACAAATATTAAAGATACGTGTATATCTGTTTGATATATATATATATATATATATATATATATATATATATTATATATATATATATATGTGTGTGTGTGTGTGTGTGTGTGTGTATGAAATAGTGCCAGACAACTATCGGGTAACCATTGTGGTGTAATGATAGCACGTCTGACCGGTAATCAGGAGGTCTGATGTTCGATCCCCAGTCGAGGTAGGCTGATTTTTTTTTTTTTTTTTTTTTTTGTTGAAAAGGGGGCCCGGGGGACTTTCATTCATTTTAACATATTTTTCTCTCTGGTTTGTCTGGCACTGTTTAAAAAACATATTTTTCATATCTCGGTCTTAGTATGGCTGGTGGAGGCCCCGATAACTCGCCTTACAAGCATTCCTGACCGTTATCGTTCTCGGTTGCAGTCGAGATTTACTGACCCCCCCCCCCCCTTCTTTGGCCACTAACCAGTGATTGGGTAGCTGGACCTGTCAAATCTTTCGGTAAGTATGTATTTTCCGACAGACCAAGCACTACTAAAAAATGATAGGCGATCGGAATTGTCCTCTTCTGTAATAAAAATAATACAATCATTATCAGTCTCTTAAGTAATATATAAAAACAATAAATTCGTAAATTAACACAACCTTTAATTTTTATTAAACCTAATGTTTTCATTTCTTTTCCATTCAGGCCCTTTAGGAATCTAAGAAAATGTTTAAGGTTACCCATTGTTAAAGCACTAAAAGCTATACTCGTACAGTAAGAATATCCTATATACAGAACATGATGCTAGAGATCCAAAGATAAAGCTGTTTTTCTCATGAAAGGGATTGAAGCAAAATAAGCAATTCTAAATACATTAACTCTGTGTTTACACCTTGGTTTGCAAACCGAAACACAAAATTGCTATTTACGACTGCAATATTATGAAAGCTCGGAAAAACAAGTCGAAAGCCAAGTTTGCCTATAGAAATCCTATTTATCAATAGGACTTTGTGACTCACATAATATTCCGGGACAATACTAGCAAACAGAATACGCATTATAACCTTAAGAGTGAAAATGAAGAGGTTTCGGATGAGAACAAGACTGACAATGGACGTTTCGGGTACAAACCCTTCGTCAGCACAAGAATAAACAAATAAACGTTGAAAACAAATAAAACGAAATGGAGTAAATTTTATCGTCCTTTAGACTCCAACCATCGTTGAGTAGAGACGAAATTTCATTTCATTTGTTTTCAAAGTTTATTTGTTTAATGTTGTGCTGACGAAGGGTTTGTACCCGAAACGTCCATTGTCTGTATTATTCTCATCCGAAGCCTCTCCATTTTCATTCTTTCGTTAGTATTTTCACGATCCCAGGCTTCAGGCAGCCCCCACCGCTCTCTGCATAATAAGCCTTGAGCTTTAAAAACAACAAAAAATAGAAACACCATATCAACTCAGCAGTACCATAGATTTTATATTGGCTTGGTCAGATTATCGTTGAATAATAAAAATGGTGATGCTTGAAGCTCGAAGACATTTTTTTTAATAGTTTGGAAATGAAATAGAAGCTTCAATTTAATCAACGAAGACATAATGTGGACGTTTCAGGATTCCCCTCTATCAACAAAACACGATGAATGAAGCACTGACGTCTTTAGTGTTTCATTCACCTTGTTTTGTAGATAAAAGGGAAATCCGAAACGTCCACATTCTATTAAATAAGGAACAGAAGATTCCACGAGCAATCCACCGATGTTTCTATATTGACATTACCTTAAAGTCCAATCCAGACACAAGCAAAGAATCCTGCTATTTAGGATGAGCGCTGAATGTTTACAAAATACAATACATAGCAGAGAAAAAAAACACCTCTCAAACAATACATTTCACATTTGACTGTTTCCCTTACAGCTAAGGATCCCCGCTAGGATCGGGAAATAACCCAGCAATCTCAATCCAGAAAAACCATAGTAACTAGTGCGGGGCGGTCCTTGGCAAGCTTAAGGACCACGGACCTACGGTCCTTGGGAAATGAAGACGGCAAGGACCGAGGACCGGTCCTTTTCGACATTGAACATTCCTGAGAGACTGTTGGAAATTCGAACCGGTTTGACCTTTGAGACCGTGGGATCGTTCATTCTTGAACCGTTAAAGACCGCTACACGATGAAAACCGTGGTCTACAGGAGTAAAACACACGGAGTAGTCACACTCATTTCAAATTGTAACCTAATTAGAGAAGAGGGGTGATGCCTTCTTTATTTGCTCACCGTACTTCATTGTTACTTCGATAATTTAATAAAATTTGAAATTTATCCCCATTAACGGAGATAATGGCATCGCCCAAGGCGTTGATCGAGTTGTTCGTGGCGTTGATACACACACGCAACTCCTCCCCCCCCCCCCCACACACACACATTAGAGGGCAGCGAGCATTGAAGAGTAAGAGAGAGACGTGAAGTTATAATAAGAGGGGGTGGATGAGGTAATAAGAGGGGTCGATGGTGACTTTTCGCCAGATCTAACAAACTCAGCTACCCATTCATTGCTGAGTAGACAGGGATTCAGAAAAAACTCGACTGCACCCGGGATCGATCTCTGGCCCTTTGCGTATAAAGAGAGTGCTCTATCAACTGAGCTATCGGGGTCCCCAAATATTCTATTGGACTTTTTTAAAATTCAGACGTTATAACTGGGTTTTTTGGAAGGAAGAAACTAATGAAACTCATATTATTTGATTAGTAAAAACACCAAACGAAATTTTAATATTATTGTATTATTTTAAATGACAACACTGCGATAGAAAGGAGTGGTGACAAGAGATGGACAAAAGAAAACAAAAATCGGATTTGCTACTTGCTAGGTTCGACACACACACACACACACACACACATACACACACAAACACACACATCTTTAGTAGTCACATACATTTCAAACAATAACCCATTAGAGAAGAGGGGTCATGCCTTCACCATAGATCATTGTCATTGCGATCATTATGGTGTAGTAAATTTTGAAATTTACCCGTATAATGGAATCGTCCAAGGCGTGCGCCTCCTGTTCCCCCATCTCACACACGAAAGGGCGGTTTGCGGAGTGGAGGTTGGTGGTCGTCTCCCTGTATGGTCGTCTGTGTCGTTTAGTGTATGGCAAAGGGGGGTGGGTGCGATTAATTAAGTGGGATGGGTGGTGATTGGTGGAAGATAGGCAACCGAAGCAACGAATCGCTGGGGAAGTAGTAGGCTATGGCGCGAGACCGTAGGACCGTGGTCCTTGCAAGGACCGCCCCGCACTAGTTGAAAGGTGATAAGAAGTGAGGACCGCCGCTGGTCTTCCCCTATGGGACCGGTCTCCGGTTCACAGCTAAAAGACCGTGGGACCGCCGGTCCAGACCGGTCTTCAGCGCGGCACTAATGGCAAGTGACCTCTGTGCCCTCCATCGAAGGTGAGAAGACCCCATACAGATCTTTATTCCGTCAAGTACTCCCTTAGGCGATGACATCAGACAGCATGATATATGTATATATATATAATATATATATATATATATATATATATATATTATATATATATATATATATATATATATATAGAAATATAAATATATAATATATATATATATATATATATATATATATATATATATATATATATATATATATATATATTATTCATAAAACTTGACCATTAATTTGTACAACTCTGGGGGGGAAATAGATAAGAAAATGTGTGCCTTAGAATAAAGATAAATTTTAAATAAGTTATGGTAAGTTGTCATATAAAGAAAAAGAAGACACGTCTTGCCTGGTGAACGCCATCAGTGATGACAGTTTCATGATCAAATATGATGGAGATCGGTTTTATCATGTAAAAAAAAGTAATCTTTCAGAACAATAGATAGAACGAAGATGACGTCACTCAGGTCTTTGTTATTGGGTTTTTTTTTTTTTGGTGTTTTTTTTTTTTTTTGCCATCCACGTTTATGAGTAATTCTCACTAAACTGTATGAACCAGACTATAAACATTCAAGGTTACACAGTTTTGTGTGTTGGTGCGTTATACTTCCGGATGGCAATCTTGTGAGCTTCTTAGCCAAGCGCATGCTTTCTATAAGGCTGATGGGTTTATTTTCTCTCACACATCGGAGGATCGTTGTTTGTTGGTGTTTTTAAAGGTGATACGGCACTTGCAACACATTTAGGTCATATCAGCACCAGTAAAAAGGAAGAACATTAGATAGTCAACACATTCTAGAAATACAATTGAAGCACCCAAGAAAAAGTAAGGCATAGGGGAATTGGTTAAAAAAGGGGAACAGATGTAGATTCCAAGAGCATACCATCAATGAACATAGTTTGAGAACACGTAAAAGACACCACACAAGCACGCGTTTTTAAAAAAGGAAATTATACAGGTCAATCACCACTCCTTGTCTTGTTTTTACCTGAGGCTTTGGCCATCATCGCTTATTCCTTAGATATGTTCTGTCCATTTTTATGACAATTCTCACTCGCGATTGGGCTCGGCAAAAACTACTACTACTACTATTATTATTATTATTATTATTATTATTATTATTATTATTATTATTATTATTATTATTATTATTATTATTATTATTATCGAGTTTCAGTTTTTAACTACGTCTTAAAATATCTACAAAGCAACGTCGTTTTTCTCAACATGCTCTCCGCACCTCAGCCTTCGAGACCATTACATGGTAAATTTTACCACGAAATTCTACTCCACACGATGAAAACATGTTTCAGTATATCGGGAACTGTACTAGACTGTTTCGAATTCCATCTAAAAGGGCGTAAGCTATACGTAAAAATAAGCGACTATACCTGAGAGGAAAAAGAACTGCCGCTGCATATGTTATGATCTATCCGGGCTGCAAATTCGTCGAAAGTATGATCGCGGACCTGCCCGAGAGCTTCGTCACAACGCAACGCCCTACTACAACTAGATGCTCTGCGGTTTCAGTCAGGCTCTTGAACACAAGTACATGTGGGACTGGTGGCAGCAAGTCACTACTGCTGAAGCGACGAAGCCGTGGGGCAGGCCCATTCCGTCACATATCTGGGCGGGTCGTTCAGTGCGGCTATGTGGTCTAGTGGTATGACACTCGCTTTCGGATCGGAAGGTCCTGGGTTCGCTCGGCGTATAGTTGAGTCCTTGGAAAAGGCTCTTTACTCACTTTCTCTCATCGTACTCAGGTGTAAAATGAGTACCTGGCCGTTAATAGCGTTGTCTTTGTCCGAAAAATTGCAATATCGCCTAACAGGCGGCATGTCCCGTCCTACATGTTAAATGTTGCTGTTGACCAGGGACCCCTTGTAAAGCGCTTTGAGCACATTTAGTGAATATTGCGCTATCTATAGCTCAATTTTAAAAAATAATAATTTTATACCTTTGCCCCATGCTATGCCTCAAGCACCCCCACCAACGTCAATGGGTGATCAATTGGGGGTTGCCGTATAGGTGGCACAGAGTTCAGTACGAGGACCCATTCCTTTCAATCTATACAGAGAGTCAGTATCCTATATAATTACTTCCCATAATTTCTGAACCACTTCTATACAAACGAATCTCAGATTTATAAATCTCTTGTCTTTTTCTAATCTGATTTTCATGACACAGTTTGGCTTATCAAAATGGATGATTGACAATAAGAACGGAATGAAGTGTATTATTATAAACGAAAGTGAAGTACATTTGATTAAGCAGGTTAAAACTCTGGGGATTATCTTCGATGAAAATCTCTTCATGTCTTTGAGTTTTGGAATCAACAGAATATTACTTGTCAGAAAATTTTTAACTGAAATATCATTTAAAAATTAATGGTTTCTTTGGTATTATCAAATCTTGATTAATAATGCAATTCCCTTCAGTCATGACTCCCAATGAATATAATTAATCGAAGTGGTTATTTGTACTACCACTACAAATAGCGAAAACTACCGCTTTTCACTATTTGTACTCCCAGAACTCTTATGTGTTTAAAGTTGCAAACCACCGCTCCTTTACCTATTTGTAGCTACCTACTCCCAGCACTCTTATGCGTTTAAAGTTGCATTTGTGAGCTTTCAAGGACCAGCCGACCAACCTCCACTTTTCGCGGTCTTTCTTTGAGAAGTGTGAAGCAAAAAAAAATGGCCCTCTCGGTAAACGAGACATTCTCATCTTTTCTCCAATTTGAAAAATTCGAAAATGAGAATAATGTACTTTTTATTAAAAAGTCAACAAAGAAGGTAAGTAAACTAGATACGACAATTTTTTTTCCTTAATTAAGTGGCAACTCATTTCTCTTCATTCTCACTCTAACTCTATCAACTTAGAAGAGTACACCACCTCAAACATTTGTCAGTTCATATCTTTGCTTTTATGAGGTCGTATTTTCATTTTGAAAAGTTCAAAGTGAACAACTAAACGACGCCGATTCAGTGGTGTATTTGGTCTTATCTTCATGTGAATAAATATTTTATTATTGACTTTTCCAAAATTCCAATAGGTCATTCATTTGCATGTCGTGATCTATTTTTCCTTGATTTCAGCTGTCTCAGCTCTAAACTATACTTTTCTTTCTCAATAAATAATTCATTTTCTGTTTGCAATGTATTACAGAGATGTTGATTTACCACATGTAAAAATTTCAAAGTTGTATCTGAAGCTGTTTCTGAATTATACGTGATTATCCATTGGGATGCTGTGCTTTGGTCACATTTTTTCCTCTATAAATAGAGATTTTCCACCACATAAACGGTCATAACTTTTTGACCAGTTGAGACAGAGCCATACTTTTTCACTCTAGTTAATGTTTCACTCCCCTTTATTTTTCTACGCTAAATTAATACCCATAGCCACTATTTTGAAAAATTCTTGCAAGTGCCTACTAAGGTTGAACTTGAACCTGAACATGCTCCTTCTTCTTCTTCTTCTTCTACTAATAACTACAACTAGATAGGTACTACTCCTCTTCTGAATGATCGGAGCCGTTTAAGAAACTAAATTACAGTTTCCACCGGCGCAGCTCTCTAGACTTCCAGTCCCACAGTGCCCAGTATGGGCGGGAGACCTTACCCCCGATGTTCCTCGAGCCTCGAGGTAGTTTCACTTTATAATTGTTTTAGTTTTAGCTTTTGAACTGTGGATCTTTTGTCAAACGTTTTATTTTAATTTTTCAAATTTAGTAGCACTTTAAAGGTCTGCGTTAGGTATCGCTCTGCTGTACTGTAACTGTAAGAGCGTAAGAATAACATGGTAAAAGTACCGTAAAAGTATGCTGATGAAAATGATATTGACAATGAAAAATAAGAAGAACAATAGAACTTATAAACAAATCAATAAAGAAGCTTTAAAAAAAATGAAATTTAAAAGAAGTAAGAAAAAAACTGCCTCAAGAAGTGAAAAAAATTGTCCCTGTTGTTGAGATGTGAAGTGGACATAATCGTGTCTGTTAAGAATTAGAAGAAATGAAAGATGCCACTTTTTATTTTAAATGTAGATTGCACATTAGCAGAACACTAAAAAAAAAAGTAAAGAAAGAAAATCCAATGTGGCAACTTGGTTGCAAGTGAAAAAAGTAAAATTACTCCGCTCAGCATTGCTGCTGGTGTGATGTCTAGTGTTAGTTAGGTGTCATATATTAGAGTGATATCTTGTTACTTCATATTTTCATTTTAAAACCTGTAGAACAACTTGATTGATTTGTAAATTTCCTGTATATGACCATTGTTTTAGTTTTCCGCAGCCATTATAATTCAATTTGAAATATTGAAAGGTACTGGAGAGGAGTCTTAGCGGGGTTTTTTTTTGTCTGTTAGTTTTAGTTATAGGTCATAGTGCAGGTCCAAGTGTTGGAAATGTACAAGGTTTTATTTTTTTATTTTAAGGTTAGTTGAAGGAATACTTTCCTTAGCTCAAGGAACGTGCAGAAGACCTCCCCTATTTACTACTTACTACTACTACCCAAGTACTAGTGCTAGACTACTTCTTCCGCCACCTCACTCCTAAACGGACTGACACCACAGGTAACTGATATTATTCTCTCTCTCTCTCTCTCTCTCTCTCTCTCTCTCTCTCTCTCTCTCTCTCTCTCTCTCTTGAGTGTGTATCTGTCTGTCTATTTCTGCCCATCTCCCCTCTTTTTACTAATTAGTTTGTAGGTGTTTGGCAAATTCTCAAGAACCGCCAAGATATATGCGGCTTTGTGGCACTCACTTCCGGATTGGAAGGTCATGGGGTCGAGCCTCGTCAAGGCCTCACATTCTCTCACTGTACTCATGTGTATGATTTCCTATCCGCTAAGAGCGTTGTCTGTCAGAAGAAAAACATCGCCTAACGTTCTACTTGTTACGTGTTGCTGCTAGTCATGGATCCTTTGTAAAGTGCTTTGAGCATGTTTGGTGGATATTGCGGCTTATGAAAGCTCAATTCTTTTTTTAATATTTATATATATATAAAAAAGATGCAGGATGATGACGGGCATGCGCTACTTTATGATGTATATAAACCATTCCTAATATATGATTTTGCTAAATAGGCCTACACTCAAATTTTACGAGTGTATCTGGTGGCAAATATTAGACACTCGTTGCCACTGTGATTTTGATGAAACTTGGCTTATACACAGATACATGAATTTTCCTAATACGGCTTCAAACATGCGATCTGAACTTCAATTTATAATGAAGTAATTTTTCTCAAATGACAGCTTGATTGAATGTGACAAGATCCTTTTACTTAATACAATTCAATTTAGTGTGGTCTGTAGTTGTTTGCCTAATATTAGAATGCACAGAATTTGAATTTTTATTGACTTTAAATATTGAAAACAACATGCCTTTGGCTTTCCATTTGTGCCATTCCATTCAGCTTTTGACCTAGTCCCTGATTTGAGTACCACGTCACAAATTTAAGTTCTTCGAGAAAACTCTCGACTTACTTTCTTATTCTTCTAACGTACTGAACTGTAACACCTTTGTCTCAGTTGGAGAAAATATTGCAATTTTTAAACTTAATATTTAGGTATTTATGTTATGATCTTTTATATTATTCCGTGTTTTTCAGCTTCCATCATATCACCCTGAGGAAAGTTGGCTAATTTATGACTTTTGTGTCTATGAATGCAAGCAGGCAAAAAGCAATTGACTTCAAGCAAAAGAGTTCGCCCTAACCAGAGGTAGGAGGTTGTTTTTGGACGGGGGCAGGAGGTGTTTTTTTACTTTTACATATTTAAAAAAAAATGAAAATATTATATGCACAAGGTTATAATATTTCAGAATAACTCAGAAGTAATATATCACCATCAGCTTTTCTATCTTGATTGCCAAGACAATTTTAATAAAGCAATCAAACTGATTCTGAATTTTAAAACATCCAGAGGAAGAGGCAATGTGTGCCTATCTGCAGCTCATTTACAGTCTTCAGTGGGCGGGCTGCACGATGTAATGCAGCAAGACAATAGTTCAACTATTACCAGAACAGTTTTAAAAAGTGAAACACTTGATTTGTTCATCTGGATTAGTATTATTATTGAATGTCTTATTAAGATTTATTTTCAATTGCTCTATAATCTGCATGTTGAAATCCTTCACAATTGAGTTATGCAAGTGACAACGCTATTAATATTTTATCATACTATGTTGTGGATAATTTTATTACTTTGTAATAAAAAGTTTTTCTTACCATGCAGGACTCTGAAATTAATACTGGCTTCTGAGGGTTACAGGGGCTAATCACCACCATGAAAATCACCCATGTGATAAATTGGTAAGACTCATTCATTTTATACTTATTTTCCATCGACATTTTGTCCCTGCAGTTTTTCGCTGCCGAAAATTTTACACTTGACAGCAATTAATCGCAAATTCTATTTTAGTCGCAATTAGACTCAATTTTTTTTATAAATATGTATTATATTTTTCTTTTCTTGTTACTTTATATTTTCAGTACTTAATTGTCCCTCCCCCCTCCCACTATTGAGTGTAATATATAGTAATAGATTAGTTAGGTAAATGCACTGTTGACACCAGGACCAAATGTTTAAAGGACAACAGCCATTCCAACATATATTTTATTACGATACATTCAATGTGGCGCACTGAGATGGAGAGATGATGACCAGCTTGTGACAAAATTGACTGTTCCAGAATTTGTATTTTTTTTTATTAAAAAAAAAAATTTCTTGGAAGGGTTCTGGGCAGAGAGTTCACATTTTTCTATCCCTTATATTTGTTTTCCCTTTCCATGTTGCTCCCTGTCTTTGTTATGGATTAAGATTGCTCATTTTTTTCCTGGTCCTTGCGGGGGTCTTTAGTTGGGAGGCAGACAGTCAAATACAGTACCTTTCTTCTTGAGATGATTTTTTATACTGTAAATCATCTCTCTGTTATGTACTGTTATAGTTATAGGTTTTGAATATTATTGCATTATGTAAATGTTTTAGCAGGATCCTTTGCTTGTGTCTCAGTGAGACTTTGAGGTAATGTCAAAATTGGTACATCTTTGAGGTGCTCGTGAAATCTACTGTTCCCTATTTATTGAATCAGTCACCATATCATCATCCTTTTTATAGTGTTGTAAGCGCTATTAAGTCCTGTAAGACAATATAAGCAGATCTAGGTGATGGTATTTTTTTGGGTCTTTTTTTTTTTGTTCCAGATAAGGAATTTTAAGATTTGATGGTTGTCCATAGACTTTTCAAAATAAAATTTGACTTTGACTATGGGTACGATGCAGTTATAAGTGCTTGATTTCTGAGGACTAATTATAAATGGTGACCACTCTATTGCGTTTTTGTATGCCATGAAAATGTTACAAAGACAATGAAGCGACGTTTTTTGGGAATTCTGCAGTCATTCATTTAACCCTTGAATTTGATGAGCGCCTGTTGCATTTTAGTTCATTCAAGTATTTTAGAGTGACAAACACAACTCGTGCATTATGGGTTTATATGCAGATTTTTGTCTTTAAATTGTCAATAAAAAATAAAATGCTTTTTTTTTTTTGTTTTGTTAGCTGGCAGGTCTGAATTGAATGCTATTGCATACAATTTTGTACTTTTAATCTTTTTTCTTTTTACATTTAGCCATCCTCACTTTATCCGGAGAATCGCCTGCCCTCGTGAGTGAGACAGTGAAGGCTATGGCTAAAACAAAGGTGTCCACAACCCAACTTAGGCAATACATTCAATCAAGCCAAGGATAAAATGTATTGCTAAAGATGTCGAAGATTTGCAGCGGAGATTGTTCAAGACTGATATTGATAGGACGGACGGTGAAACGGTACAGGAATTACTGAGGGAGATAGAGGAGGAGGGAGGTGTAACAAAGTTCAGTGTGAATGAGGATGGTGGTTTTGAGTATTTGTTTTAAGTAACGGGAAGAATGAGGCGTGATGTGAGTGTTTTTTGTGATGTGTTTGTTATGGATGCAACATACAAAGTAAATCGATATTTGTATCCACTTGTGAATATTATGTGCATAGATGATGAGGGTCATGGCGGGCGAAAGACTGGAAATCCATGACCAACCTGAAACTGACATTGTACCAGTATGACGTGTGACAAATACACAGGAAGGACTGTATCGAATTGTATCTTCAGTGACAAACAGGATCAATAGCTTGTTTCAAGTTATGGTAGAACATCAGTTTCTGCAAAGAATCTCCCAGTTGGAACAGTTTTTGACTCTTGTCTCTGAAGATAAAGACTTTGACATTGTTGACATGACTGACTTAATACAGACAAATCCCCATTCTAACCCTCTTTCTGACTTTTCAGAGACACCAGACATTGTAAATGCACGTACTGACCAGAGACCACAGACATTATAAATACACACTCTGCCCAGACAGAGACCACAGACGTTATGGACACACAAACTAACCAGACAGAGAGACCACAGACGTTATGGACACACAGACTGACCAGACAGGGACTCCAGATAACAGAGACATGCCACCATAAAGATGCCCTTGACACGACAGAGACAGACTGCGAAATTTTTCAAATGTGACTCTACACAGGAAATTTCAGGCCGAAACTGTGTTATACAGGTCGGTACAGAATAAAACAAATATAGCACAGGAGACCAAACACTGTGTTGTAGAATATCAAAATTTCAAAGGTGGTCGGTCAGTGACGAAATAAAAAGGGACATTATAAGTCGTAATATCACATCTCAATAAAAGAGTGTGATAGTAAAAAGGTGCCCGTTAACAATTGAGTCGGTCAAGTCTCTATCCAGATTCAAAAGGATAGTGCAAAGTCCTGTATGTAAAACAAATTTGAGAAGCATGGTTGTTCTCAATACTTGTTGGGTCGTGATCGGTATAGAGTGAAGTAGTGTTCATGCATTTTGACATTTTCTTGATCTTTTAAAATAAAATTATAATTTAATTTAATCAACAGACTTGTTTAATAATTTAAAGATATACTTTTGTGGGGACCTTTTGTAAAATCATTAGTCCGATTGTAGTTGTAAATTTCTTTATATTCTAATGTCATAAAATCAGTGACACCACTGAATCCCTACCAGCGCTTTTACTCACTGAGTCCCTACCACCAGCGCTTTTACTGAGTCCCTACCACCAGCGCTATTACTCACCCAGTCCCTCCACCTGGGCGGGGTTCCTGACCTCCCTTAGTGGGCAGGGGGTTCATACTGTGTCTTCTATCCCTTATATCTGTTTTCCAACATGCTTTCTGTCTTTGTCTTGGAATGAGATTACTTGGTTTTGTCCTGGTCCTGGCCGGATCCCCCGGCTGAGAGGGAAGCAGTCGAATGTATAGTTAGTTTTGGGAGATGATATTTTTTTCATTGTAAATCATCTCTCTGTTATGTACTGTATTATGTTTTATTTACATATTATATTTGATTTGTTAACATTTGAGTGTATTCCTCTTAGTCGGGACCTGTGCTTGTGTCTGGATGAGACTTTTAGGTGATCTCAAACTAAGTACTTTGACGGTGTGCTCTTGGAATCTACATCTGTTTCCCATTTGAACAAATTCCCCTTTGTCTTACCTTTTCTTGGGTGCTTTAATTGAATTCTATAACTTTTTACTATCCCATTTCTTCCTTTTTACTGGCGCTGATATGACCTTAATGTGTTGCAAGCGCCGTAAAACCCTCAAAAACAAACAAACAAACAAACAGTCCCTACCATCAGCGCTTTTACTCACCGAGTCCCTACCACCAGTGCAATTACTCACCGAGTCCCTACCACCAGCGCTATAACTCACCGAGTCCCTACCACCAGCGCTTTTACTCACCGAGTCCTACCACCAGCGCTTTTACTCGAGTCATAGAGCTTTTACTCACCGAGTCCCTACCACCAGCGCTATAACTCACCGAGTCCCTACCACTAGCGCTTTTACTCTTCGAGTCCCTACCACCAGCGCTTTTACTCACTGAGTCATAGAGCTTTTACTCACCCAGTCCCTACCACCAGCGCTATAACTCACCCAGTCCCTACCACCAGCGCTTTTACTCTTCGAGTCCCTACCACCAGCGCTTTTACTCACTGAGTCATAGAGCTTTTACTCACTGAGTCCCTACCACCAGTGCTTTTACTCTTCGAGTCCCTACCACCAGCGCTTTTACTCACTGACACTGTCCCTACCACCAGTGCTATTACTGAGTTATAGAGCTTTTACTCACTGAGTCCCTACCACCAGCGCTATAACTCACCGAGTCCCTACCACCAGCGCTTTTACTAAGTCATAGAGCTTTTACTCACCGAGTCCCTACCACCAGTGCTATTACCGAGTCATAGAGCTTTTACTCACTGAGTCCCTACGACCAGCGCTATTACTCACTGAGCCCCTACCACAAGCGCTTTTACTCACCGAGTCCCTACCACCAGCGCTATTACAGAGTCCTAGAGCTTTTACTCACTGAGCACCTACGACCAGCGTTATTACTCACCGAGACCCTACCACCAGCGCTATTACTCAGCGAGTCATAGAGCTTTTACTCATCGAGTCCCTACGACCAGCGCTTTTACTCACTGAGTCCCTACCACCAGCGCTTTTACTCGTTGAATCCCTATCACCAGCACTTTTACTCGCCGAGTTCCTACCACATGGCTATTACTGAGTCCCTAACACCAGCGCTAATACTATTAGCCACCAAATCCCTACCACCAGGGGGGACAATATAAGCTCAAATTAGACCCCAAAAATTCTTACAGTGATGCAGAAAAAAACAACGAACAGATCTCTTTCAAATTTACACAAAATGTTTCTTACAACAAGATGGATAGGTTTAGCAATAGTCTTGAAAATAAATTTTTCAGAATTTTGTTTCGATTCTTAGTGAAAATTTGGTGTGACATGACAGGAAAAAAAATTGATTTAAAAATTCATAAAACTGCTAAATTTTTGTTTAGCCCAAAACCCATCCATCATGATGCAAAACACATCATAAGAAAAATTCTGACCAAATTTGAAGACAATCTGATGGGAAACAATCCAGATGTGAATGTTAGAAAATCAGAGAATGACGCACAATGAAATTTTGAGAAAATGAAAAATTTGTCTTTAATTTGATAATAAAGCCAATTATGCAGACAAAGGCCAACATTCATCAAGTATATAAACAATATGGAACAAGAAAACAGTAATATTTTATAAATTGATCAAATTCTGAAAAAAATTCTAAACGATTCGCTAACCCATACCTCTAAGAAAAAAATTACGAAATAATTTAATATCTGCTGTTATTCACCAAAAAATTACTTTAGTGGTCAAATATGCTTTATAGTTCTAAAATTCTTTAATTATATCTCATGAACTAATAATGTAATGTATAATTTGATGTTAAACACCAAAAATAACTGAATTAAAAAAAAAAAACTTTTTTAAGGGGCAACATAAGCTAAAATTAGACGTAAAACCCTAAAATTCTAACATAGATGCACCAAAAACTAGCATATAAATTTCTTTCAAATTTAAACACAATGTTTCTTTCATAAATAGCTATATCATGAAAACTCTTGGAATAATTTTTTTAGAATTTTTATTTGATTTCAACTGAAAATTTAGCGCGGATCAACAGGAACAAATGAATTTTAAAATTTATAAAATTGCTAAATTTTAATTTACCCCCAAACACTTACATCATGATGTAAAACACATCATAGAAAAGATTCTGAATAAATTTGAAGATAATTTAAAGGAAAATGATTAAGGTAGGATTGCTAGAAAATCAGAAAAATGACATAAAACAGACATTTGAGAAAGCGCAAGCTTTTTCTATAATTTGACATAAAGTTAAAAGGCTGATTTTGCAGACAACTAAAAGAAATGATCCATCAAACTTTCAAAATATGACCGTAATAGGACAAGAAAACGAAAATTTTGTAGATTGATCTAAGTCTAAAAAAAATTATAATCGGTTCACTAACCCATACCCCATAGATAAAAAAAAATGCTGTAAAATTGATTTTTTTACGCCCAGAGATAAAATAATTTTGTGGTCGAATATGATGTCATACCTTATGAATTCATCATTATAATCACAAAACCTAATTATTTACTGTATACAATAGGTTATACAGATGATTTCTAGATATATTAAATGATTTTTCAAAATATGATAGGGCACGCTATCCTCATTTTTCATTTTTTTATTCTACTTGAGAGACAAGTCGTATAAAATTAGATATCTAGTCAAGTTGAACTGCAAAATCAATTCTATTTTAGACAATAAAACAGTTATATAGTGCACTAGCTCTGAATAAAAAGCAATTTGCTTTCCCAAACCCTTGGAATAAAAATCTCTTTTCGCCTCAATACAGAAAAAGTCAACACTACTTGTTTGCCACCACTTTTTTTGTAGTTCCACAAAGAGGGTTGATCCTGCTCTGGATGGAAAAATTGAAATAAAAAAGAGACACAGTTCATTAGCAATTTTTGGAAATGGCATTATTGTCATAAAATGCATTTGTCAAAGACATAGCAATTTTTAAAAAATGATCATTATTCACACCAACACACTTGAAATTTCATTGGTTTTACATCCATAGAACAAAACTCTTGGCAACAAACTATAGTCTGTCGTTAAGTTAATACATTCAGTAGTAATTCAATTCAAATGATGCTTTGCCATTTTCATTTAGAAAAATGAGCATTTATTTTATTGATCACCAATAAAAAATGTAAAGGCGCAATGGAGATTTGAAAACATTACTAACCATTGTCAAAAAGTGCATGCAGACACTCTGGTCTGCTGGCCCAGATGATGGTTTGCTGATTGATGAGTTTTGCCACAGGCAAAGGTTTGCCTCAACACACCTTGCCAGAATAGCCCTTGAGCCAGCATCTTTATGGATTGTCAGGACACTAGTAACGTCAACAGTGTTCTTTCATGTTAGCTGTCAATGAAAACAAAAAATTAAATTAAATTCACTACAGCGAAATAGGCACATACATGCCAATGCTAAATTTTATAACAGCAACACTTCGCATGTTGAACGGGACATAACGTCTGTTAGGCAATATTACAATTTCTTCGGACAGAGACAACGCATTTAACGGCCAAGTACACATTTTACAACTGAGTCCGGTGAGAGAAAGTGAGCAAAGTGCCTTTTCCAAGGGCTCAACTATGAGCAGAGCGAGGCTCGAGCCCAGGACCTTCCGGTCCAAAAGCGAGTGTCATACCACTACGACATAGGGAGCGTTCACATATTACGTCATCAAAAATTTGCCCTTTTTAGACCCCCCCCCCCCTCCCCCCAAGTCATCACTTGTCATCATTGACCTGACCCCCCCCCCCCTCCCCAACAGATGATGACGTCATCTAATTTAATAAAAACTAAAAGATAACTTTAATTTCACAATATTTATTATTCATTTTTCAAACCATAAACATTGATTATCAACGTTTGATAAAACACATTCAGACATTTTATTAATTTCAGAAACTGTTGATAATTTATGTTTTACGATACAATGGGGACATAAAATTTAAATTTGCAAAGATAAAATCTAACAAACATTATTTAAATTAGGCTACTTGGTGCAGGTGCTATTAAAATAATTTCAGAAAGTGTAATTTAAAATAGTATAGGAGGTAAATTATTTTATAGCATATTAGTCTTTTAGTGGAATGAATTACTGTTTCAATTTCCAAACATAAAAATTGATTCAAAAATGTTTCTGCCTTGGACCTCTGGCAATGTACTATAAATAGTATCATCAATTTCATCTTCATCGTCATCACTTTCTCCCATTTGCTGTTCTTCTTGTATGCCGCATTTTCGTGAATGGTCTTTCATTGCTGTGATCGAGGAGTGATACAATGAATATTTAGGGCAAGTTCGCCTTTTGAGAAGTGATACCCCTTTCCCATCTTGTTTCTTGATGGGCAATACTCATCATAGCAATTTATCTTTAGCTGTTTTGAAAGGAACAAACTTTGAAATAGGCTTCCAAATCTTCCAGTATTGCCTATCTCCAAACCATCATCACATGAAGCAAGTGGTACAGGTGGTGGCAGAAAACGCTCTGGAAAAAAAGATGAATAGTTAGTACGCCAAGGTTTGCAGCATGAGTTGTCACTGCATTTCACTATTTGCAGCAGATATTGGGATTGACGAATGTGTTTTATCTTCCAATCATCTGTTTCTTGAAATTGAAGTTTAATTAATTTTTCACCTTTTTGCTAATTTATTTGGAATGCCATTTTTGAAGCTCTTGCATTTAATAAAATAGGCCTAATTTGCCTATGTTTTGATGACATCATCTTGGGTCTGACCCCCCTCCCCCATGTCAACACATGTCAACATTTGGTAGACCCCCCCTCCCCCCCTAGCTGATGACGTAATATGTGAACGCTCCCATAGCCGTACGTAATTTTTAAAAATATAATAAAAATAATCACACTAATATAATTATCTCACATTGTCATCATCATAGGCATTTCAAAACTACTAATAATACTACCACTTCTTCTTCTTCTTCTAGGTTCCATGCCTGGTCCAGGCTTCGGATACTGCATGAATTATCTCTCTCCATTCCTCCCTGTCTCTTGCTTTTTCAAACAGCTATTGGATTGTTAGGTTGGTGAAGCCCTTCAGTTGGTCTATGAGTGTTTTTCTTTGTCTCCCCCGGGCGCGTTTACCAGGTATTTTTCCACAACTTGCCAGGTATTCATTCTTATCTTTCCTTACTATGTGTCCGAAAAAGGATAGTTGTCGATCCACTATTAAGGACATTAGTTTCCTTTGTTGGTATGTTTGTTTTAGCACTTCTTCGTTCGTTTTGTGTGCGGTATACGATATTCTCTGCATCCTTCTCAAGCACCACATTTCAAAAGCTTCAATGTTCTTTTGTGTTTCTGCATTTGTAGTCCAGCTTTCGCATCCGTAGAACAAGATTGGCCACACGTAGCACTTCAAGACTCGGAATCTAATCCCGAACGACATCTGTTTGTTTTTCAAAATGTTTCCCAGGTCCATGAAGGCCTGTTTGGCTTGAGTTATTCTTGCTCGTATGTCTCGGTTACATCTTCCATCTGTTGTCACTATTGAACCTAGGTATTTAAAACTTTCTACGTTGGTAAGCTGCTCGCCGTGAATCGTTATATTGCAGGTGTTGTTGTTTTCGGGGTTTTTCTGTATTACCATGCATTCTGTTTTGGTGATATTCACTTCCATTCCCTTGGCTTCACTATCTACTACCACTTTGTCAACAATCTTTTGAAGTTGGATTTCTGATGTTGCAATGAGTACCGTATCGTCTGCGTATCTTATATTATTTACCAAACATTGAACAACCACATTAAATCCAAATGCATCGAGGCACACGAGAACTATCTAGACTG
>NC_088360.1:111150573-111168073 GCF_034508935.2 Berghia stephanieae
CCACTGGTGTGCACTTCCATGTGTCCCAGGTTCAATCCTCATTGGTGCCCACTTCCTCTAATGTCAGGTTCATTCTCCTCTGGCACACAATTCCCATAGTCCGGCTTCAACTCCCAATGGCATCCATCTCCCACAGTCCCAGGTTAACTCCCCACTGGTGTGCACTTCCATGTGTCCCAGGTTCAATCCCCATGGTGCCCAGCTCCTATAATGTCAGGTTCATTCTCCTCTGGTACATTATTCCCATAGTCCGGCTTCAACTCCCAATGGTATTCATCTCCCTTTAGTCCCAGGTTTATTTCCCACTGATATCCTTTTTAGATAGTCCAAGGTTCACTCCCCATTGGCGCCCACCTCCTATTGTGTCAGGTTCATTCTGATCTGGTACCCAACTCCTATAGTTCGGCTTCGATTCCCACAGGTTTCCATCTCCCACAGTCCCAGGTTCAGTCCCCACTAGTGTGCACTTCCCACGTTCGCTCCCCCATTGGCGCCCACCTCCTATCGTGTCAGGTTCATTCTCTTCTGGTACCCAACTCCCAAATCCGGCTTCAACTCCCAATGGTATTCATCTCCCTTTAGTCCCAGGTTTATTTCCCACTGTTATCCTTTTTACATAGTCCCAGGTTCATTCCCCATTGGCGCCCACCTCCTATAGTGTCAGGTTTATTCTCCTCCGGTACCCGACTCGCATAGTCCGGCTTCAATTCCCACTAGTTTCCATCTCACATAGTCCCAGGCTCATTTTCCACTGATATCCTCTTCCCATAGTCCCAGGTTAACTCCCCATTGGTATACACCTTGCATCCCAGGTTCACTCCCCACAGTTGTCTACTTCCCATAACTTTGCCGGATATTGTCGGGTTTCGACGGGTTTCATAAAAAAGCACTGATTGCTTTTTTACAATACCCGCCGATAACGATCGTCTCAGGTTCACTCCCGACTGGTGTATATTTCCCTGAGTCTCAGGTTCACTCCCCACAGTTGTCTACTTCCCATAGCTCTGCTGGATATTGTCGGGTTTTGCCGAATTTCGGAGGGTTTCGTAAATAAGCACTGATTGCTTTTTTACCAAACCCGCCGAAACCCAGTCCCAGGTTCACTCCCCAATGGTGTATACTTCCCTGAGTCTCAGGTTCACTGACCACTGCTACCTACTTCCCATAACTTTGTCGGGTTTCGGCGGGTTTCGTAAAAAAGACACACCCCGAAACAGAGACGATTTATCAGGAAAAATTATCACCAGCCAAAACTAACACTAGACATTTCGATTTATTTTATATACTCACGCCCAAAAGTTAACCATGTATTATTTGTAACATGTAATGCAACCATCTGTATTAAAATGTTTGGTTTGTATTATTGTTTTATATCAATGAAGATTCCACGAAAAATTTGTTTTGTTCTTAAGTTTTTAAGGGTTTGGCGGCACTTGCAACAATTAAGGTCATATCAGCGCCAGTAAAAACAAAGAAAATGGGATAGTAAAAAGTTCCAGAATTACAATTAAAGCACCCAAGAAAAGGTAAGACAAAGGGGAATTAGTTCAAATAGGAAACAGATGTAGATTCCAAGTGCACACAATCCAAGTACTTAGTATAAGATAACCTAAAAGTCTCATCCAGACACAAGCACAGGGACCCCACTAAGAGGAATACACTCAAAAGTTCTACAAATCATTTATAATACAATTCATAACAGAGAGATGATTTACAAGGAAAAAAATATCATCTCCCAAAACTAACTATAGATAGTTCGAAGATGACGTCACTCAGGTCTTTGTTTTTGTTTTTTGCCATCCGCGTTTATAAGTAATGCTCACTGAACTGTATTAACCCGACTATAAATGTTCACGGATACACACAGTTTTGTGTGTTGGTCCGTTATACTTCCGGATGGCAATGTTATGAGCTTCTTAGCCAAGCGCATACTATCTATACATTTGACTGTTTCTCAGCCAGGGCATCGGGCCAGGACTAGGACAAAACCAAGTAATCTCATTCCAAGACAAAGACAGAAAGCATGTTGGAAAACAGACATAGGGGGATAGAAGACACAGTATGTAACTCCCTGCCCACTATGGGAGGTCAGGAACCCCACCCAGTCCACGAAAAATCAACCAAACCGAAAACATAATATCCGAAAATAGCTAAAAAATAATAGATGAATAATCATTCACGTTACTGTTGGGCGTAAATTATTTTATATAAATATATTAAATAATATATATATATATATATATAATATATATATATTAATATATATATATATATTAAATATATTATATATATATATATATATATATATATATATATATATATATATATATATATTAAGCGGAGAAATAGCAGAGGGAATTAAGGACAAAAAAATAGCTCAATTGTGCAAACGAATGATGAAAGCATGAAACTTTCAGGGATTGTAAAGCACGTCAAAGGCTAAAAAATGTGATAGAGAAGCACTTCCAGCGATGTCTGTGAGCCAAGGAATTAAGTAAATAAAAGTTGATATTTTTAAATCGGCAACAATATTTATCATGGCGTCCGATGTGTGAATGCGACACATCATTGTGACAAACACGAAGCGGCGCGAAGGTAGAAGCAGGGTGGAGGGGTGCGGGTTGGTGGAAATTACACCATCGGCTGACAGTTTCCAAAAAGTTATTTTTAGAATGGGCCAATATTGGGGCTGGCGGTGGTGTTTGAAGGGAAACATAAAACGTAAACCGGTGTTGACTCATTTTATAACTCTTTGTTAGCATGGATTGGTATTGATATAATCATATTACTATACACAGTTACATAGAATTATTTCATTGATTGAAATGTAATGGTGGGGATGCTCTCTCTCTCTCTCTCTCTCTCTCTCTCTCTCTCTCTCTCTCTCTCTCTCTCTCTCTCTCTCTCTCTCTTTCTCTATCTCTTTCTCTCTCACTCCCTCCACCACCACCACCACCACCACCGTGCTTTAGGCATTGATCATTGTATGTAAAGTACTGTATTAATTATGGCTTTACCTATGAAAATCACACACAACGAGAAATGTATTTTCTCACCATGAGATATGCAAATCGTATATATGCACATGCTAACAAAACAAATTGTGCCTTAGGTGAATGACTAGTTGATAAAATTGTGTTAACGTCGTTTAGGTCATATAACCGCCAAAAAGTTGGACATAGAAGAACCCCATTAGTGATAAATTAAGTAAACATATGTATGCAAACATATTATATAGATAGTACCTAATATTGAACATTGTTCGTTTGGCTGTTTTCATGCACGATGGCAAAAATTATTGGTTCAAATGACTGGAAAAAGTGTTTGATTTGCCAAATTGATTTGTCCAGCTAAATTAAACTTCCAAACAAGGACCAAGGATATATAACCTTTCTAGAAAATCTAAATCAATACAATTCGTTAGCTGATAGCAATGTCAAAACACATCTTAATGGAACTTTTGAAGAATTGAAATAGAACAATGCAAAATGGCATCAGTCTTGTCGAGTGAAATATAACTCTAATGCAATTAAAAGCCTCCAAGACAAGAAAAACAAAGAAGAAAAGCATGAATTTAGAAGCGAACATTACAATATCTGATTTTGATTTTCAAGATCCATCTTTGAGTATCGAATTGCCAATTGAAACAACACCCAGAAGTATCTGGGAACCATGTCAAAAATCAGAGGAGAAGAAATCAAACAGGTCAAAGTGTTTTATATGTCAAAATAAGCGGCCAGGAAGGCTCCATGCTGTAATGACGAAGGAAATGGAAGATAAGATACTTGCTACAGCAACTTTGATAAAAGATATTACAATGATCAGCTACATCGATGGTGGTGATTTAGTAGCGAAAGAGGCACACTACCATAAACTCTGCCACATCAAATACACGAATAAGGGTAGAAAATCGAATACTTATCATATGAAGGGAAAACATTCAGGTCCTGATGAAAGTTTCGCTTTCACAGCAGTCGTGTCTTATGTAGAGGAGAACCATAATGCAACCCACCAGTTGTCAAAACTTATTAAGGGGCGGTTTGGGTCTTTTCTAAAAAAAAATTAATTACCAATATTCAGCGGTTTTAATCATTCAATACCGTCATTATAGGTTAAAAAACAACATTTATGGTGAAAAATTTTAATTATCAGTGTTGATTCCCATTTTGCGACCTAATTTGGGGGTCTGACATCAAAAAATATAACAATCTCGTGGCAAACGTTCCACAAAAACTAATGAAGGAATGACCTCCATATTCTTCCCTCTTGTCAACATTGTACCATAGTGTGTTACCATAGAGAGATTTTACGGCTTTAGCTTATGGAATTTTTATTAGAACATTATAAAGTTGAGAATCAAAATGTTATGACAAAATTGATGTTAAAAATTCAGAATTAGGATTAAAATTCAAAATTCACATATCTTATCAAAAAAATCTCTCTATGGTGACACAATACATTATCTCTGTGATAAATGTGGAAAATTTCAGACAATTTCATTGAATAGAATCTGAGAAACGTTTGACACAGTATCCCATACCCTTAGAAAAATGACATATTGAGAAAATGGGCAAAATAGCTTCCCGTTTTTCACACTTTTCTTACTACCTGTACAATTTTCGACTGTGTTTTTCGTGCCTTTATAGTCTACTTTAAGAATTTGAACTTCACTTATATTATTTCTAGGATAATAGAATATTATTTTCCACCAAAATCTCAAAATCTATTTTTCGAAGGATTTTCCCAATAATTAGACCCAAACCGCCCCTTAAGAAGTTTAAAAGTGAGTGCACCACTAGAGGCTGTGGAAATAACTATGCACACCCCACCCGGTTCAAAGAGCGGCTTATGAGAGTCTTTCCAAGCATAGAATTCTATTCTTCTGGACGAAATACATATGTAGCACACAATAGCAAAGTTGCTGCGTTATTAGTAAAGAATCAAAAGGAACAAGCAGATGATAATGCAATGTCTTTGTGGCGTGCAGCAAAAACTATCCGACAAGACATCATTCGCAAATGCCCGCAAACACCAACACAATGGGACATCGGGATTGGAAGTCAAAAAGGCGCAGTGCCTAACTCCCTGTTGACATTAATCAAAATGATTTTGGTTGGATCGTCTCCTTCAGAAAAGTCAGATTCCAGGCATCAAGAAAGCCTATCTATATCACAACTTATTGTGTCAAATACCAAAAATAAAAATAAAACCGGGTCGACTTTTCAAAAAAGACAATCGCAGATCAAAGAGACGCCATTACCGTTGTATGTAAGTATTTTTTTTTATACACACATACAAGATCAAAGAAGATAATTGACACATTATTTTCGCTAGGGTTGTGTTCCTCATATAAACGTATGTTGTCATTGTCATCGGATATCGCATCAGCAGCTGAAAATAGATTCGAAGAGGAAGGAATTCTTTGCCCAATCAATCTGAAGAAAGAACTTTTTACTGTTGCTGCTGTTGATAACATTGATTATAACCCAAGCTCAACAACTCACAAAAACGGAACAAGTATCTCCATGTTTCAGCAACCTACAAATGATGAGTCCTGTGTTGATCGAGAAAGGTTGAATATGAATACTTCTGACGTCATTCACACAGACAGCAATATTTTGTCGGATTTTCTAAAGGTCGCCCAAGATATTGCATTTGGAGTTAAACCAAATATACCTGCAACAAACACTGCTCCATCGAACATTATTTCAAACATGACAAATGACCCTTATATGACAGAAGAAACGGACTGGCTACAACATGTTTCATCAAATTACTTGGAACAGGATGTAAAAACATGGGCTGGATTTCATTCTGAACGCTCTTTGTCTCATAATATGCCGAAATTCATCAATACAATGCTTCCGTTGTTGGAAGAACAAGCAAACAAAGGAAACCAAACGTCATTACGGATCATCACGTCACCCAGCTCGAGGCCTTTACTGTCACTATGTACGACAAAGCATTAGATTGCTCAGGTGTTAATGCAGCAAGAAAATATTTATTTTGCCAAAAAGGTTGTGCAATAGAGAGACTTCCTCCCCACAAGAAGTGCATTACAGCAAGACATTAAACGGGCGGCATATCAAGCTGGCTATGTTTTGAGCTCTGCAACAGAAAAAGATCCTGTACTACCATCACCTCTGGAATGGGGCTGGAAAATGGACGATGGACGGAGGAAAGCTCTTACCATACTGGTCATCACAGCCGGAAGTATCCAAAGTGTGCCAACAACTTGTCAAATGTGGCTGCAAGAAAGGATGCACGTTCCGATGCAAATGTTTGCGAGCCCGCTTACCATTACCATGCACAGACTTATGTCGATGTAGAGGATGTCATATCATAAACAATTAGGTAGGTTGAAAATGTAATTTGATTATAAAGGACTATAAGGAAAAGCCAAACAAATAAAAGCCAAGTAACTTTGGTCAGGCTTAACTCTTGACTTTAAACAGTCAATATCAGGTCTCAAGGTAGTTAGCATTAGCTTGAAAGCTTACCCCGTCCGGGAATCATTGTAAAGTGCTTTGAACAGTTTGGTGGATATTGCGCTATATAAAAGCTCACAGGGTTTTTTTTTCCATTGTAAAGCCACATGAATATGGAGTTGGCCGTGGATTTTGTACTGTGTAATATAATTTTCATGATTTTATTCATTTTCAAATAATATTTAATTTCGCCCTATTTGACGCTGTTAACATATGCCCCGTTGAAAACAAACAACCCTAAATCTTTCAAAATGAAAGCTATAAGATAGGGAATATGTCTATGGTTGATATACAACAAAAAGTACGAGAGAAAATATGGTAATTTCGCAACATAATTAATATGTTCAGTACTAATCAGTAAGAGGGCAAATAGAATTTCCTCGATTATTCCCCCTGAATTTACTCATGTTTATATAGTAAAATATAAAATGCTTTAAAACCAACTTTTTTGTAAAATGTCAGAATGCTTCTCTATCAGATTGTGTTCTTGGTGGTATAAGGTACTTGTGTGTCAATTTTCATGCTTTCATCACCTATTTGCACAATTATACCTTAATTTCCCCTGCTAAAACTAAAAATAGCATCTAAACACCAGCTTTCATGTGCCATCCATGTAGGACTTACCCCTCTGAGCTTTCAACGGGCTTGGGACCGTCATGTTCAAGATATGGCCTCATTAGAAGGTTTTGGGTTTTTTTTCTTCTTTTTTGGGGTTTGTTTTTTGTTTTTTTTGTTTTGTTTTTCGGGGCTTTTTTTTTTTCTTTTCTTTTTCATGTTTCATTGACAACAAAATGTGACTTTATTGATTGTAAGAATAGTAACTCCTGAGATATCAGTTCATCTTAATGGAATTAAGATGTAGTGATAAAGCAGAGAAGGTGTGCGAATAAGCGGAGCGATTATATAGAAAAAAATCTATTTTGTGGGAATGTGTAGCGTATAAGCGGAGTGTATGATTAACCAATGTGCGATTAAGCAGAGTGAACTGTATATACACAAAATATATTTTAGTATGCAAATGGATACAAATTATATCAGTGATAGATTTTCGTCTTAGAAAAAAAAAAAAAAAAGTGTTTTAATTTTTCAGAGGATAATGCTTTTGCTAAATGCCCGTGCTTATTGGAAGTATTATCAGGAGAGTGGGACTCTCAAAATCATAGAATATTGAAACAGACAACAAACCAATAAAGTGGAAAATATTAAACAAGAACCAGGCATCATAAAATTTAATTCATGTGTATATAAAGGTTTAAAATTATTAGGATGCATCAGATTGGATATGTGCTAAAGAGCGCATGCCAATAGCTGCCAAAAATGATAAATCAAATGAAACCTAAAATATAATAAAAAAGAAAATTTAGTTGGAATAAAAGTAAAAGAAATTGTGACACTGAAATGCTATTTGAAATCTAATAAAACTCTATACATGATGATTTACAGGCCTGTATAGGGCATTTTCAAAATTATGTAATGCTCAATGCGCTCTATATCAGTTTTTAAAAAATTAAAATTTTTAATGCACCTCTTGTGCCACAAGAAAAAACTGCATCCCCCCCCCCCCCCACCCCTCACAGACACACACACACACACACACACACACACACACACACACACACACACACACACACACACAGAGGCAGACCCACATTTGAACACATGGGGTTATAACCCTATAGTATGTCTCAGATTAAAAATAGGGAATGTTTTAAATCTTAATGAACAGTTTTCGTCAGAATGTTCAAAAGAGAACACCGACAACGTCCCACCAAAACCTCATAATGGGCATGAAACAATAGAAGATATCTCAACAAACCTATTGGGAGTTGAAAAATTATTGCAAAACATCAATCCGAACAAGGCAACAGATCCTGATAAAATACCGGAAAATTCCTCAAATAATTTTTTGCTTTTGCTCCCCCCACCCCAATACTTACAATACTTTGAAATACCACTAGTGCAGAGACAAATACTAGATCGAAGGAAAGAAGCTCTCCCCCAATATTTAAGAAAAGAGACAGAAGTAAACTATCTTACAATAGGCCTGTCTCACTAACATGTATCTAATGCAAGATTCTCGAACACATTATGCACAGCAATATCATATGCAACCTAGAAGTAGAAGGTAACAATGTGCTATCAGATTACAAACATGGCTTTCATAAAAACAGATCATGTGAAGGTCGATGGATAACCACTGTTCAAGAACTAGCTGACAGCCTAAACAGTGGGGATCAAGTTATTTGTATGCCTCTCGACTTTTTTTAAGGCTTTTGACAAAGTCCCACATCAATGATTAACCACAAAATGTGAATACCACAGTATCCCAGGAAACAACTTAAAATGGATATCGTCATTCTTGCAACAATCATACTCTATGGGTGTTGGTGGAAGGGGAAATGTCTGGTATTTTGGTCACATCTGGAGTCCCACATAATGCGGTCATGGGTCCATTGCTCTTTTTGCTCTACATTAATGACTTACCAGAAGTAGTCTTGTCAAGAGCTTGATTGCCTACTATTTCCCAAAATAAATAAACTCCAGTGAAGATAGTAAGCTACTACAATAAGACCTTTAGAATCTTCAAATATGGGCAGACACGTGGCAGATGAGCTTCAACCCAGACAAATATGAAGTGCTGCAAGTGAAAAACAAAAAGAACACACTTCAAACCAAGTATACGATGCATGACACTGAACTTTCTTCTGTAAAAACTGCAAAATACCTTGGTCTAAACATCAAAACCAATCTATCCTGGAATAACCATATAGACACAATCACATAGAAAGCAAATTCCATAGCTGTTCTTCTAAACGGAAACATAAGCAGCTGCTCCAGTGACATCAAGGCCAAATGTTATACAGTACTAATAAGATCAGTCGTTGAATATGCAAGCACTATCTGGGACCCTATAGCGAAAAGAAATAAATATAAACTTGAGATGGTACAAAGGAGAGCAGAGCTTTTTGCATTAGGCAATTTCAAAACCACTGACAGCATGACACAGGTGGTTCAAACATTACAGTGGACAACTTTGGAACAATGAAGGAAGCAATCCAAACTGACAATGCTCTATCGCATTTTCCACAACCTTGTAGCATGAAGACCACCAAGCAACAAGATCAAGAACAAGGGACAGAATATAAGTTTCACAGTGCTGCGCTCCTGAATACAAAGCCATGAACAATTGTTTTCTCCTGTTCTATACGCTTGTGGAATAACCTAATTAGCCCACTCTTTAAAAAATGAAAGATTTGGACAGCGATCAATTAAAAAACTACAGGCCAGTCTCAAACCATTTCATTTCGAATTTAAGTGACAGATTCACTGTCAAATGTCTCAACAAATACCTAAATTTAAACATTTAAGTGACAGATTCACTGTCAAATGTCTCAACAAATACCTAAATTCAAACAATCTGCATACTTTTTTCAAGCCACCTATAAGCAATCACACAGCACAGAAAAACAGCACTTTTGCGTATACAAAATGATACTGTCGACCTACTTGACAGACACGATAATGCAATACTGCTGCTGGACCATAGTACCGCATTCAACACTGTGGATCACACAATGCTACTAAACCGAATGCAGAGGCTCTTTGGAATCAGAGATAAAGCTATAGAATGGTTTTCATGCTATCTTCGAGACAGGTCACAGTGCATTCTCATAAATGACTCCCTTTCCCACAACAAAGCTGCAAATTCAGCGTTCCACAGTGTTCAGTGCTTGGCCCTCATATCTTTACAATGTACACAAAGCCTTTAAGCAACATCATCATGACCTTCTGTCTCAGTCATCATCTCTATGCCGATGATACCCAGTTATATTCACTATTTCAAGGAGATCAGTCTAATGTTAATAAACGAACTGGGGGTGGGGTGTACACATACATTAACAACAAAGGGTGCCCAAATAATAAATGTCAGACAAAGAAAGTGTACTTTTACGATCATATTGAATTTCTTACCTTATCTTCACGACCATAATATCTACCCAGTTAATACACTCATGTCATCATCATCAACGTCTACATTCCACTATCAGACAACAACACAGCAAAGAATATTTTAAGTAAAGAAATACAGGACATTCAGATAAAGTCACCTTACACCATATTGATGGTCACTGGTGATATTAACATCTGTAATGATTTCACTCTCCCAGGACTTAATCAATAAATTGACTGCGGTAAAGGGGACAACAAAAAAAACATTTATTCCTGTGTAATGTTAAAAATGGTTATAAATGTTCACCCCATGCCACATTAGGTTTATCAGACCACTGCATGCTCTTGCTACTACCCACCTACCACCCTGTTTTTAAACGTGTATAACCAGTAAAGAAAAGTGTACAGATCTGGAACGGAAGTGTGTGAAGATTTGAGTGTTTGGTTTGAATGCACTAACTGGACTGTTTTCATCAAATCATGTGATAGTGTGGATGAGCTGAGTATCTGTGTGAGTATTTAAAATTTTGTGAACAGCTTGTGTGTTGCACAAAAGAAATAAGGTATTAGCCTAACAACAAGCCTTGGATAACAAAAGATCTAAAACTTCTATTTACATTTAGAAACAACAACCAAAGAACTGATTTCAACAACACAAGGAAACATCCAACTGCCTCATCACCTTAACACAGAAGATGACATTCTAAAGTTAAGAACACTTGCACTAGACAGAGATTTATGGAGGCAAATTACTAACTGGATAATAGAAACAGGCTGACAAACTTGAAGTGACACACACATTCACAGCAAGCGTCCATAGAGACTGCACAGCCATATTCATTCATAAATTATAACACGTTTGTACCAAAAAAAAATTCCTTTTTGGGATGCAATAAAATTATTGTTACATTATTGCTATTATTATTATTATTATTATTATTATTATTATTATTATTATTATTATTATTATTATTATTATTATTATTATTATTATTATTATTATTATTATTAAAGGCTTAATATAGGAATTATCCTTTAAATGCCTTATACAATAGTTTATAATTACAGAATCTCATATAGCTTGCATTGCATCATTCACAGACAGTTTTACACAACTTTAAATGTAGGAAAAATGTATCAATAAGGCAATGTAAAATCGAAAAAAACTATCAGAGAATGGTAATTGAAATTAGTCATGATCGAATGAATCATAAATGTACAAAGTTCATAGTACAATAAAATATTAATGACAAAAAATAATCATGAAATCAACAACGATAATAATCATACATAAGTCTCTGATAAATTATGATTTTACATTGTTTCAGATGTCATGCATTTTAGTTGTCAACATTTACATACCAGTCTACAAAATCATGAAAGTAATGGAAACAATTATATCTACATGCCATTTTACAGTGTAAAAGATAAATAAATATATATTATTGTTATTATATTATTATTATTATTACTATCAGTATTATTATTATTATTATTATTATTATTATTATTATTATTATTATTATATTATTATTATTATATTATTATTATTATTATTATTATTATTATTATTATTATTATTATTATTATTATTATTGTTATTATATTATTATTATTATTACTATACTCTCCCGTCTCATCCAAAAGCATTGAATAAACAAAAGAGAGACTCGCAGCATGTATAGATAAAGTTAAAACATGGATAACAAACAACAAGCTTAAATTTAACAAGGACCAAACCGAGCTGATTGTATTCATAAGGACAGCTAGGAAAGAACATACTCATTGACCAACTGTCCTTCGGCGAATCAGTAATAACAAATTCCAATGTGGTTTGAAACCTTGGTAAACAAAAGCGTAAACCGTTCAGCAAACCTTATAATGATGTTCTCCTATTTTGTTTGCTATTATGTTCCTTTATCATATTGTCAATGTCTGTTACCAAATCCTCAAGCTCTAATTCAAGTAAACTATCTTTCAACTTTCCTAATGTGTACTTAGAAAAGGCTGGGTGTTCCGTCAATAATTTCTCCAATGGCCAGTTTGAACATCGTTTTATTGCACCGACATTGAAATCGTTCTTGTGCATAAAGTCTTTTATTGAACAGTGGAGATGTCCATCTAATTCAGTTTGACAGATATCAATTATACATTTGGGCAAGTGTTTTATAAGAGTGGTATCTGTGATTTGTTTTGGAGTCTCCCAGGGCGGTGTCTTATCTGAAAAAAAAAACACAGTGAAAAGTTATCATTAAAAGAAAAACTCCATGAAGCACAATACATTCAGAAGTCATCATACTAAATTACAATTGATTGAAGTCTGAGTTTTTTCAACCTTGTAAAATTACAACTGAATGAATTGGGTCCATCAAAATTTGAACTACTTTGGGCAAATCAAAAAGTGAGAACAAAGAGACAGATCAATGGAAAGTTGGTAACATGGTACTTACAAGATATGAAGTGAATAGAAAAGTGCCAGAAGACAATAGAGAATAAAAAATTTTTTCGCGGCGGTGGTGGGGTTTGAACCTGCGACCTTATTGGTACGACAACTCCGCCTGGCAGGTGAGAGCGTGGCTCTACCGTGTGAGCTATCCACGAACACATAAAAATATTCGTTTCAAACTCAAAGTCATTACTAGATCCCTCTCTCACCCACTTCTTGAGACCGCCGATTCGTTCGTACACCACCATCGCGAATAATTTTGACCAGCAGTTAAGCTTAATAGCCAATATTCTCAACACAAACATATAACATAGAAACGATTGAGACATTGAGTATGCTCCGGTGTATGGGGTGAATTTTTTAATTCAGAAAAGTGAGTGGAGCAGGCACTTATGTTGGTAACAACAAGATATGAAGTGAATAGAAAAGTGCCAGAAGACAATAGAGAATAAAAAATTTTTTCGCGGCGGTGGTGGGGTTTGAACCTGCGACCTTATTGGTACGACAACATGGTACTTCAACTGAGTCAAAAGACCCATGGGCACAAGAGTTTATTCTCGTTTCTTTAATAAGTGTGTGCTACTCTTTAAGCCAATGAGGGCGCTGACGTAGAGAAGGTGCCTCTACTGGGAAGTAGGAAGTTGCGTCACAGGATAATGATGACAACAAACACTTGTCATAATGATTAAATATTTGTTCTTATCCACAGTTATCCTTAAAGCATAAGGTCCTTGAGAGAAATAGAAACTGGGCGAGGGAAATGAAAATAAATAAATGTAAAAAAAAGATAGATATATATATATATATATATATATATATATATATATATATATATATATATATATATATATATATATATATATATATAAATTTTCCTCTAATTTTTACTGCACCAACCCCCAGTTTTAGTGCAATTGAGATGTTTGTTTGTTTTTGAGGGTTTTACAGTGCTTGAAACACATTTATGTCATATCTGCGCCAGTAAAAAGGAAGAAAATAGGTTAGTCAAAAAATTCTAGAATTACAATTAAAGCACCCAAGAAAAAGTAAGACAATGGGGAATTGGTTCAAATAGGCAACAGAGTAGATTTCAAAAGCATACCATTAATGTACTTAGTTTGAGATCACTTAAAAATCTCATCCAGCACAGGATCCCACGAGGAGCACACTCAAATGATTACAAGATATGCTCAAAACAAAAATATAACGATGTTAAACAGAATATAAAGAGAGATGATTTACAAGGAAAAAAATATCACCTCCCAAAACAAACACTATAAATTTGACTGCTTCCTTCTAAGCCAATGAGTCTGGCAAGGGCCAGGACAAAAACCAAGACCTCTTGCCCACCATAGAAGGTCAAAAGACTTTTTCCACAAAATAAAATGTCTCCCTTCGACCAATCAGAATCGAATTATTTCATTTGCAACAGCCCCATCCGCTTTGTTTTCATTGTTTACAACGACCTTATTGGCACTTTATTTCCTTATTTATCTGAAATCATGAATCGTTTTCTTGGCTGCTTTATGTAGTTCGGCAAATTCATGTTCCAATGTAACAAGTAAATGTCATCCTCATGGGTTGAAGCAGATAAAATCCTTTTTAAAACTGGAAATTGTCAAAATTAGAGAAATTTGTATTTCATTTTTTATTTGTTCAGTTTCAGAAATTTCAATTTATTTATTGGATAAAAACGTTTCCATGTATTACAAATATTGAGCGTAAGTTGTACCTATAAACCACAAGTTTTAGAAATCAACACCCTAGAACATTCAATACTTGTGATGACTTTCCGCTTGAGATGTCTTTTCCAAGGTTCATTAAAACTCACTCACCTTTTCAACCGATGGCATATTATGATATGTCGATGGGAAGGGCATGTCTTTCTCTTTCTTAGTAATGGCATGATTTTTTTTACTTTTTATTGTTTATCCAACAAAGAACTTATGTACCAATAGATAAGCTTCCCTTTAATAAATATATAAACAAGTGCTCCTTATTAGTCAACTAATCACTTGAGGCCCTCCACTCTTGATAAAATAATTTTGTTATAGTGTTTTGTGTGACCATACAATTCTAATGCTGATAAGTTTTTGTGTATGCATTCGATTCCCTCTCATGCTCCAACTTTCATAGTCATATAAGATAGTAAATAATTACCACATAAGCCCATGATCATCTATTACCAAACAAAGAAAACACTCAGACATATGATTTGACCCATCCAAATTTTTTGTTTGTAATCTCATTGGTCATTATGACAAGTGGATCGCAGTTTGAATCCTCTTGAGACAAAAGCTTTTCAATAGACCCATGTCAATTATTTTCTCACCTGCCCCTGCCCCCCCCCCCCCCTCTCTCTCTCTCTCTCATTCCCCCTCTCTCTCTCTCTCTCTCTCTCTCTCTCTCTCTCTCTCTCTCTCTCTCTCTCTCTCTCTCTCTCTCTCTCTCTCTCTCTCTCTCTCTCTCTCTCTCTCTCTCTCTCTCTCTCTCTCTCTCTATCTCATCACATTTGCGCAGTTGAAAAAAATGCACCTTGAAAATTATCAATCCACTAATCCACATCAAAGGTAACTTTTTGGATAGCTGGATCTCTTATATCTGGTGGAAAGTACTTAACTATAGACTATCAAAAGGGAAGGAGGCAATTACTCGAGTCCGTATAACACTGTAGAAACCAGAATAAACTTCGGCTTCATAAGCTCTGAAGGTCAACTCTTTTAATGGGTTACTCCTACTCTTCGCCTGTGGCATTCTTTTAATAAAACAATAATTTTTATTTTTATTTTTAAAAGTACAGATAAAAGACTACGTGTGAGGCCAAGATTGACATTATCATACAATCAATGATCCAATTAAATTATTATTATATGCTATAGGGACACTGTCAAGCCATTTAACTCACATTCAATAAGCATTAGCTGATCAAACTTTCCATGGTGATAAGCGTTTTTCTTAATTTTTGCTGATAAAGGATGTCAGGATGTCCCGAAACATTCCTAAATCATATTTACATTATGGTCAAATTGTAATATCAATATTTTATTGATATCTTATACCGTTTACGAGAAGTTACCTCTTTAAAAAAAAACTAACATTTAAAAATTCTATGGATACATTTCATTCTGCCTTAAACCGCTTTCCGGACACGTGTCATTTTGGCACGAAAGTCAATAATTCACATCCTGTAATACCAAGACCATTTCAGTTCACAAGTGATTTCAAATATTGTTTGAATAAAGAGTGAATGTATAAAGTTTTAGAGATATTGTAACAAATGTATGGCTTCAAATAAAAATCAGCGATTTCCTCAGTTCATGATAAATGGATATATATGTCATTTTGGAATGGAGCACAGTCAAACTTGTGCTCACTGCCACTCGTATTAGGCAGCCACCTGCCATGGTGGTCACCTTTGTGGATGACCATCGTTTTTTTTCTTTTATTTGTTACTGCATTAGGTGGCCACACCAAAACCAGTCACCGCCACTTATTTTGATGACAAAAAAAACATTGGAATAAGGTGGCCAGATGATAAATAACTGACAAAATTAAACCCATTCTTACTGATGTTTAAAGGACCCAAGAGTGTCACATGTTCCAGTAGACCCTCAAAATCAAACAAACCTCTTCTTTATTTACGCTCACTGCTCGTCTATGCAGCAATCAGATGCAATCAATCCATCTTAAATTGAAAATTACATGTTATGTACAATATATCCATTCCTAAACAAAATGCCATTGGTGTGTATAATATGCACAAATAGAAAATGTGCAGATAAATGACGTCTTATTGTCTTGCCTAGGTGATCTGTCCACAATCAGAAAACCAAGGACTTCAATTGTGTCATATAATAACAAAAGACAATTATAAAACACACCCATCTGTACACTCGAGAGCAAACAAATGGCTAGTTCAATTGATTAACCCTCTTTTTTACACCCTCTATTTTCCACAATGAGAATCTGGCTCTTGCATCTCTATGCTTGATTGACAGTTTATTGTATTTTTGCCCACCAGTATCCAGACTATCATGCCTGTAGGTTAAATGACAAGCAATTACAATGTGTGGGTCAATAGCACACTTGAATGTCTCAACGCATTCCAACCTAAAAAAAATACATAATATCAGCTTCTTAACAAATACTGAAATTCTAAACAGAATTGAAATGCAGGACATTACGTTCACCATCCAACAACGCCGCCTCAGCTGCTAGGACACGTCCTCCACATGACAGATGACCGCTTCCCCAAATAAGCAATTGAATGGAAGATGGTAACAAAAGATGAAAATGAGGACTATCAAAGACATATGAAAAGTAAAGGTTGAGAAAGACCTTAAATCTGGGGAGCTGACAAGGGACGAGGCATACATGGCAGCACAAAAACAGGAAGGAATCTGGATGGCCCAATGTGTCAAAGACAAGGGAGGAACTAAGGAAAGGTGTACATACTAATTATGTTGCCAAGTACTTTTGTCAATTCACATCCTATTGCAAGCAAAGACACCCACAGAGTTTACTTAGAACCCCCATTGGTAACATACCGACAGGATCGTAACCTGAGGGACCTCCTTGTCAGAAGCCGCCAGGAGCCCATACCCACAGATGGGCC